>NC_081183.1:195352620-195652620 GCF_029867415.1 Vicia villosa | reverse complement strand
AGGACTGAAATTAAACAATGTGTGCCTAAATTGAATTGTAGCATGATATATGTGACCCAATTAATAGATGATTCATGTTGTATAGTGCAATTTATTGATTCTTTGTGTATGATGTAAGACCGCACTTCGAGCAGAGATGGTTCTAGAAATATTGATTAGTGGGGGCAAAATACTACAAGAAAAAACAATTTTAGCCAAGGGTCTAACCCTCACTAAGCCAAATAAAACCCCTATCCAAACAGAATTTTGCGAGGGGAAAGGACCCCTGGCTAAATAGGTCATTGCAAATCGTTTGCAAGGGGCCTGTCACCTCGCAATTTTGCTTAGGGCTTCCCCCTTGCAAAATGCAGTCACCCAGATGCCACACATGCCTAGGTCCAGAGTAGTGGTACATTGTGTCGCAGTAGCTTTGGTGTGGGGTAGTATTGTATCAGTATTTAGCATAATGACGACAATCACAAATGGTATTAGAAAAGATGAATACAATAGGAAATCATTGTTTGGTTTATTAATAACATTATAAGATGGGTGTCCAAGTCTGTGATGCCATAGGCTAAACTTAGTGGACACACTGTAATTACATAATTTCATAGGTATATTATGGTTGTAAACATCAAAGACAGAAGAATCTTGATTAAGTAAGTACAAATTATAATAAACTTTAGCAAGTCTAATCTTCCTCAATAAAGGTATTGCCTGAATAATACAAGATGAATTATCAAAAAGTAATTTGCATCAGTCAGAAGATGATAATTGGTAGGTATAAATAAGATTATAGCTGAAATTGGTCACAAACAAAACATTGTAAAGTGAAGTTCTCATTCAGTTTAACACTGCCAGATTTATTGGAAAAAAAATATGTGATCCATTAGGCAATTTGACTGTTATAGGTTTGATATTATGGTGAGAGTAAAAGGGTTGTAAGGAAGAGAAAATGTGATTAGTGGCACCTGTGTCAATGATCCATTGCTTACCTAAAAAAATGGTGGTATTGTGAATGATAGAATAATTCAAACTCGGTGAGGATGTATTGATGATGTGAGGAGCAGATGAGGTGGAATCATCATGTTTGTTGATCAAGGTTATGAGCTTCTAGTACATGTTAGGTGTGATGTTAAGTTTGGTGTCTTGATCATCATTAGGTTGTGGAGATTGATCTGAATCATCTACAACTTTCTACATTGTTGGTGGAGTTAAGTTTGTCTTTGAATTTGAATTCAGAGGGAAGCCATGTTTTAAGAAGCAAGTATCCAAGCTATGGCCAATTTTTCCACAGAATGAGCAAGTTTTGAAATTGGAGAGGCCCTTGCCTTTAAAGAGTGCTTTGCCACGACCCTTGATTTATTTCTCTTGGGATTTGCCATTGTTGGATGCAGTATTGGTATTGATGTACAAAACTCTAGTAGGTTCAGGAGATACATAAGTGCTCATTTGTCTTTCTTGTTGAATAATGAATGAGAATATTTTGGCAACCTTAGGAAGATGGTCAATCAGGAGAATGTTGCTCTCGACATTGTTGAAATTTTCATTCAAGCCTTTCAAAAAACAGATGGCATACTCCATTTCTCTTTGTTTCTTGATTTGGGGACTTGCACCACAAGTGCACGCAGGAAAAGAGGGCATAGATTCAAGGTCCTCCCAAAGGGTCTTTAATTCATTGTAATACGCATTCACGATTTTATCACCTGGATGAATAGAGTGAACTTGGTGTAAGAGGTCAGAGATACAAAAATGATCACCTTTGGAAAAACAATTATCAAGATTTGTCCACAGCTAAGTAGCATTCTCAATATAGATTGTGCTATGAGCGATATCAAGGGCAAGAGAGGCATAAATCCATGCAAGAATAATATTATTACATCGTTCCCATGTATCAAAAAAATTATCATCTTTGCTTGGAACTGTGATATTTCCATTGATAAATTTGATTTTGTTCTTGCTCAAGAGGGCACGCTTCATAGATCTGCTCTAAGATTCATAGTTATGTTCATAAAGTGGTGGAGAAACTGTTAGATGTAACAGGAACATAATAGAAGCAAATAAAAGTTCTGGAAATGACTGTTTATTCCTTGTGAAATGCTGTAAAATAAATAGAGAATGAAAAACGAATATGCTGTAATAAACTACAGCCCACTTCTAGCTAGAAATAAGGAAACAAACTTGACTAAATCAATTAACAAACTATCCTAAAAACTAGGACTCTTATTTGACTAAATACTTAACATTCCCTCTCTTGAACTAGACTGCATTTGCAGCTAGTTAACATGTGGTAGTTCACACATTCCAAGCCTCCTTCTTAGCTCCTGAAATAGCTCTAATTTGAGCGGTTTGGTGAAAATATCGGCTATTTGCTGCCTTGTACCACAGAACTGAAGCTGTACAACTCCATCATTCACTAGCTCTCGTAAGAAATGGTAGCGCACATCAATATGCTTGCTCCTGCCGTGCATCACAGAATTCCTCGCCAACTTAATTGTTGAGCTATTGTCACAAAAGATGATAGTGCTCTCGCTGTCCATGTAGCCGATCTTCTTTAGCACCCTTTGCATCCATATTGCTTGACAACTACTTCCTGCAGCTGCAATGAATTCAGCTTCGGTTGTGCTTAGTGTTACGATCGGTTGTTTTCGAGAAGACCAAGTCACTGCTGCTCCACTAAGCATAAAAACATAGCACGAGGTGCTTCTTCTATCTTCTACTGACCCGGCATAATCGCTGTCAGTAAAACCAATCAACTCATGACTTCCTCCCCTTCTGTAAAGAAGGCCAAACGTTGTTGTACCTTGCAAGTAGCGTAGAATTCTCTTGGCTGCCGAATGATGAAGTTCTGTAGGCCTTGACATATACCTGCTTAATAAGCTTACTGCATACATTATATCTGGTCTCGTAGCGGTCAAGTACATCATGCTCCCAATCAGCTGCTTGAAGAACGAACCATCCATCTCAATACCATTTTCATCTTTGGAGATTTTGAATCCTGGAACCATTGGATTTTCAACGGAATTGCTATGCTCCATTCCAAAACGTCTCAACACTTCCATCACGTACTTCGACTGACTGATGAATATACCACCATCAAACTGAACTACCTCAATACCAAGAAAATACTTCATCTTACCCAAGTCCGTCATATCAAATTCCTTCATCATGGACTCTTTGAATTCAATCATCATATTCTCATCATCTCCGGTATAAATTAAATCATCAACATACAAGCTAATGATTAAATGTTTACCTTGTTTGTTGACTTTCGTAAACAAAGTTTGCTCGTTGTCCTCCTTCCCAAAACCTTCCTTTTGAAAATATGATTCAAACCGGCTGAACCATGCTCGTGGTGCCTGCTTGAGTCCGTACAAAGCTTTGTTGAGCTTATACACCTTATGTTCCTCATTCTTTATTTCATAACCTCTTGGCTGCTCCACGTACACGTTCTCCGTTAACTCCCCGTGAAGGAAAGCTGATTTCACGTCCAGCTGAAACACACACCATCTTCTTTGTGCTGCAAGTGCTAAAATCATTCGAACCGTGTCCATGCGAGCTACGGGAGCATATACTTCTTCGTAATCAACTCCATATTCCAGAGCATACCCTTTTGCGACCAAGCGAGCCTTGTGTTTATCCACTTCTCCGAGCTCATTCAATTTTGTTTTGTACACCCATTTGACTCCTATTCTTTTAGCTCCTATAGGCAGCTCAATAAGATCCCACGTTCCATTCTTCTCAATTGATCTCATTTCGGGATCCATGGCTGTTCTCCATTTCTCCTCCTTTACTGCTTCGTCAAATGAAATTGGATCAGAATGAATGGCACTAGCAAACAAGGCTAAGTGAGTTTGTACCTCTTCCCCTTCATCTGAAAGACCCTCACCAGAGACAAAATCACTCAAATATGCTGGTGCTCTTCTAACTCGGGGTGTTATCGGAGGAGTCACTTCATTTTCTTCATTGCCATCACTAGATTCGTCCCTCACCGAAGAAGCTATGTTTTCTTCTTCACTACCATCGTCAGAATCCTCCACCTCTTCACTGTCGCCATCTTCCCATTCCAAATCAAACGTGTTATCTTCTTCAGATTTCTTCTCCCAATTCCACTGCCCATCTTCTTCAAAGACGACATCGCGGCTGATAATAATCCTCTTAGAGGTAGGATCATATAGTCGATATGCCTTTGATTCTGCACTTACACCAAAAAAGACACAACAACGACTCTTATCTTCAAGCTTTGTCCGCCGAGCATCCGGTACGTGAGCATATGCTATACAACCAAAGACTCTGAAGTGCGTAACTGAAGGTATCACCCCACACCAAGCTTCCTCTGGCGTCGTTTCCTTCACCGATGATGTTGGACATCTATTGAGAACATATAGTGCCCAGTTTACCGCCTCTGCCCAGAATTTTCTTGGAACATTTTTCTCAACCAATAAGCTCCTCACCATATTCATCACGGTTCTATTTTTCCGCTCAGCGACTCCATTCTGTTGCGGTGTATATGCAGCAGTTAATTGCCTCTTGATTCCATTCATTTTACAATATTCCTTGAACTCATCTGATGTGAATTCACCTCCACGATCTGTTCTTAAACATTTAATGGACATGCCCGTTTCTTTTTCAACAAGAGCTTTAAACATCTTAAAGGTAGTGAATGCATCTGACTTACAAGCGAGAAAATACACCCACGCCTTCCTACTGTAGTCATCAATGAAGCAAATGAAATACCTTTTGTTTCCCTCTGAAAACGGAGAAATCGGGCTGCAAATATCAGCATGAACCAGCTCCAATTTTTCCGACGCTCTCCATGTACTTCTCCTTGGGATTACGTCTCGATGTTGTTTCCCTTTCAAGCAACTTGTGCACACAATTTCAGCCTCCGCGAAACTTGGCAAGCCTCTCACCATGCTTTTTGATTGCAAAGTCTTCAACCCTTTGTAGCTGAGATGACCAAATCTTCGGTGCCAGAGGTGAGCCACGTCTTCGGTGTCGTCGGTTATTGCTTGGAAACACTCTTCTTTGTTTTCACTTTTGATTGATTTAGTGCTCGAAAACAACACAAACATTCAATTTGCTGTCATGTTGGTTTGGAATACCAAACCCTTTGTGCGGTGATAAATCCGACACTCATTTGACTACATTAGTACAGCAAAACCCCTTTCTTGTAGCTGCCCAACACTGAGAAGATTATTCTTCAAACCGGGAACATAATAGACATCCCGTACAAGATGGTTTACTCCTTTTATTGTCAATCGAACACTTCCTTTTCCGGAAACGTTCATGCTTGCATAATTCCCCAATCTAACCACCTTGTTGAACCCTTCTTCTAACTCACAAAAAAGTGAAGAATCACCACACATGTGATTGCTGCACCCAGAATCAATATACCACATAACATCTCGATCGTCTCCAAGCGTGTCGACATACGCCATTAGCACCATCTCTTCTGATTCCTCCAAACCAGCATAATTTGCTTGGCACTCGTACTGGAAGTGTCCAAGCTTATGTCATTTGTAACACTCAATTGTTTCCTTACTCCTCGGTTGGCTGTCCCTGCCTCTGCCTTGTCCCCGACCTCCTCGAAAAGTAGCTCTTCCTCGCCCTCTTCCACCATAGCTTTCTTCATGAGTTACCTTCAAAGCATGTTCCTCTTCTCCACTTACTTTGAATTTTTGCTCATGAACAAGCAGAGAACTTTGCAAGGCATCCACAGATAGTTCATCTATGTCCTTGGCTTCCTCAATGGAACAAACAATATAGTTCCATTTCTCAGTGAGGGTTCTCAAAATCTTCTCAACGATCTTGACATCATCCACATCTTCTCCATAATTCCTCATGTCGTTTGCAACCGTCATTACTCGACCAAAATAATCAGTGATCGATTCACCTTGCTTCATTGCTAAGACCTCAAAGTCCCGCCGTAGACGATTGAGCTGAGCTCTCTTCACTCGAGCATTGCCTCGACACTTCAACTTCATGGAGTCCCAGAGCTTTTTAGATGTCTCCTTTTGCGTGATCGTCTTTAGAATTGACTTGTCAAGCGACTGAAACAAGTAATTCTTAGCCTTCAAATCCTTCAGCTTCATCTCCTCCAGGTTCTTTATTTGCTCTGCCGTCATTCCATCTCTACTCTTCGGCTCTGTGTAGCCTGATTCAACAGCAACCCAATACTCCTTGGATCAAAGGAGATTCTCCATGACCATGCTCCAATGATCGTAGTCGCCGTCGAACTTCGGAATGGAGACTGCTGCAAAATTTGCTTCTGAACCCATCTCTTAGGTCACTGCTCTTGATACCAGAATGTTAGATGTAACAGGAACAGAATAGAAGCAAATAGAAGTTCTGGAAATGACTGTTTATTCCTTGTGAAATGCTGTAAAATAAATAGAGAATGAAAAACGAATGTGCTGTAACAAACTACAGCCTACTTCTAGCTAGAAATAAGGAAACAAACTTGACTAAATTAATTACCAAACTATCCTAAAAACTAGGACTCTTATTTGACTAAATACTTAACAGAAACGAGTATGGCACCTGGATTTTCTGCTGGGTGAATGTACTTGGGGCTGGATTGATCAAGGGTCAGATTGAGGTTTGATTGTTAGGTGTGTTGATTGTTTTGTTTGGGTGTGGTGGGATCATCTTGATCGTGATCCACCATTGTTGAAGGATGTGAGGAAGTTCAAAGAGAAGGAGAACAAATAGAATAAGTTTTTACATTTTTACACAACTGATATCATAAAGGAGCTTATGGAAAAGTAGTAGTATTATTCATTAATGTGTAACTTCACTTGTACAAAGTAAAAAGGGAAACCCTATATATAGATAGTAGTTACTTGTATGTTAAGTAACAGAAACAACAAACTACCCTATTTGCATGTAGGGATGTCGGGTCGAGTGCGAGTTTTGCACCACCCAAACTATCCTATTTAGTTTCAAGTAACATTCCCATTTTTTTTAGGGTGAATATATTTTAACATCTCGATATCTGTTAAATAGAACACCAAAAAATGTCCTTACGATGTGTTGAATATTAAAGTCTTTAAATCACTTTTTATGCATATAATCAAGGAAGAAATTGTGACAAATTTGCTTACATAAGTAAGAAGTATGTGTTTCTATGAAACTCACATGGAAAGAAAGAATGAAAACTATTTGACTTGGATACTTATTTTGTATCAATAAATGATGATTCTTTTGAAGCTGAATTTTCCTTGGACAATTTAGTGAGTTAATGACATATATGCTAGATGGAGAGGTTGTTGATGATGGAAATGTTGATAGGGAGGAAATTATAATTGTTAAGTTTCCAAGAGAAGAGAGTCATGCTGATGTAAGGGGGTTGTAACTTAGAAAGTGAACAAGATGTCTCTAATGAAAAAAATGAGAAACAACTTGATCGAGGCTAACATGTTGAAAATTTGAAATTCATTCTATAAGGCTCGCGTGACTAATACAATCAAACATCAAAGAGCCCATCTACAATTTAGATCGGTTTTGAGAAAAAAATACATTTTATTCAAAGATAAATATATCCGTGGTTCGGTTTGATTAAAAAAAATTAATTCAATCCAATTTCATGCAATGTTATTTAGATGTGTTTTTAGATATCCAACTTACAATTTATATTTCTATTATTATAAAACACTATAAATAATATGATTCATGCAATGTATAACATATAATATCGAAATAATAGGTAAACAAATAACAAATTGCATTGATATCCCTTTTAGATGTCAAAACCAATTCAAACAAAAATAATTATAAAATAAGAATTGATGTAACATTCACTCTGCCCCACATTGTCATTCAAGTCAAGAAATACATTATACAAAATTTCCAAAATTATAAAATGAAAAATTCATTATTGCTAGTGGTGAAGATCCGATTTAGAATCGAGTGTGCTCTTCTTAAAATTTCAATTTCAAATTCTGTTATATGTAAAATTGCTTATAAAAAAAGATGATTTAAAAAATATCAGTGTTTTAGAAAATGTTGAAACAACAAAATTGCAAGTGCTGAAACTTGTAATGTTCGAGATTCTATTCTTTGAGTAGATTATAGATTCTATTCTTTGAGTAGATTATAGAGGCAATATCAAAAACTATAAAGTAAGTTTATTTCAATATAAAATTTAACAAAATTAATTAATTGTTAAATATAAAGAATAAAGTGCAATAGAAAAGTGTACACCATGCAAGTGTAGTTGAATTTGTTGTAATCAATTATCTTAGTGATTAAGCAACCAAATTTTCTATCCTAATGAACCAAGACAAATCAGTAGGTGTGATGAAGAATTATTGGGGTAACAAGCCAACAAATATGAGTTAATGCTCTTGGATCCACTGCACTACTACACTCCAACTCAATCTCACTCGTTGGATTGAATTCAAGGCCAAACCATTAGTATCCTCATATAAAATAGCATTTTCTCTCCGCAAATAGCAGATAAGCAGAAAATAACTTATTCTTAAGAGCTTCTGAAAATAAGCTGAAAACAGTCTATTGCATAATTTGTTCTCATAAGCTTATGACAGTAGTAGACGAAAACAATCCGATCCAACAATAAATTAAGGTATATACTTATTAATCTCACTTTTAGTAGGTCAAAGTCAAAGAAAGTAAAATTGAAAATTTGAAAGAGTCTAAAGTTGACTTCATATGCTTCAAAAATGAACTAATTCATCATTTTCTTTCCATTTTCCAACACCAATTACATAACAAATCTAGAACTGAAATACATAACATAACTAAAAATGGTATATATCACCTCAAAATGTTGCTCCACATTTGGTAAGCAAACACTTCTTGTACACAATCCACATCTTATGAGATTTGATGATGACAACAATGATGTTTAAAACAATTCCATTCGCATGAATTTCGCGCGAAAGAGACATGACAGAATCAATATTCTCACTTGTTTGCTACATTTGATGTATAAGCTATAAGCTACTAAAGCTTTAACCCGATCTAACCGGTTTCTGAAGAACCGCAGACAACACGACTACGGGTTTACCCGATCCAAAACTATCAACCTTCTCTCCCACAACCCATTTCAATTTCTTATAACCAAACCTTTCAATCAACCTTGTAAGAGTTTGTTTCTTCTCTTCGCTATCACAGAAGAAATTATCAAGCCAAAACAAACCACCGGCCCTCAAAACTCGATCAATATCAAACATCAAAAACTCCAACTTCTCCGACTTCCCTCCAACAACATCCAATGCACTCGAAGCATGAATCAAATCAAACACATTGTCGTAAAACGGAAACCTATGATCTAAGCTCAAGTAAATCGGAAAAAGTCCTCTTGCTGCAATGAATTCGCTAAACGGTGCATCAACATTAAGAGTATTAGTAATCACAGTAACATTTCTATCAAACATTCTAGCAGCAAAAGAACCAGAACCACCACCAATATCAAACCCTACCCTAATTCCACCATTTCCTAAACCTAAAACATCATCAATCAAAAAATCATTTTTACTCTTACCCTTCAAAAACCTTTGATTCTCATTTCCACCACTAGCCAAATCAAAACAATTAACACAATCTCTACTCAATTTCTTACCTTTCAAACCACTCCAATTGAAAGTGTTATTACCATTACCAAAAGGCTTCCATAGAGAAACAGGTAAAGGAAAAAACCCTAATTTTGAAACAGTTTTAGAAAAACACCTTCTTCTTGGCAATGGCTCACACCCTTTTAAGATCAGCTTCTGAGCTAAACTCCAATCATCAGGACAAGTTGCAGAGAGTTTGTATCTCATGAACTGAGACAACAAGTCTGAGTTTTTCTCACAAGAATGACCAACAGATGCAACCATTTCAGTGATCCCAGTTCTTGAATCTTTACCTAGAGGAAGTTGATGGCGTTGGAGGAAGATTTTGAGCTCATTTGCAATGTTGGGTCTTGAAAGATCAAATCTTTCATAACCAAGAAGCTGTTTTTCCATCTGGGCTAATTTCTTCTGAGACAGATCAATCTCTCTGAGAATGAGTGAGACTTGTTCTGAGACAAGAGAGATGTTTTTGTTGTGAATAACGTTGTTGCTGTTGTTGTTGGTGTGGTTTTTTGAGGAAGAAGATGAAGTGAAAGCATAGAGAGCAAAGAGATTGGTTGTGATGACACAGAAAATCATGAGAATGTTAACAGCTGAAGAACAAAGCGAAGCTCTTTTGAATCTTGCTGTTCCATCACCAATTTTCAGAGAAACTGAACCCATTTTGATGATTTTTGGTGAATCAGTGAAGTAGATTTGGATGAGTGAGTGGTTTCAAAGAAACCAAATCTCAATGGAACATTTGTGTCGGTTTGTGTTTGTAGGAGTAGCAGTTTTTAATGTTTTGTTTTTGTGTGTAAATGTTTTGTTTACTGAGAAATTAACATAATATTAATGTGATTTTTTTTGTTTAAACACTGATTATGAGATCTATTATCATTCTATTATTAATATAGTAAAAAGAGATCTATTATTAATTTATCTATCAACTTGGAATTTTTTATTAGTTGTGTAAAAAGAAAATGTATGCCAGTTGTCATGTGTGAATTTAATGTTAGGTGGAAAAAAAATACTAATAGTACTACTTGCAATAAAAGTGAATTATTATCTCAGGTGAATATTTTGTGTGATATTATGAATGTTGAAAAATATATCAGTTAGAAACAAATTGTTAATAAGTTTTTTTTTGGTTTTTTTAGTGATTTTTTATTTAAAAATATTTTTCAATTGAAAATGTATTTTTCAAAAATTATAATTATAGTTATAGTTTTGTTACAACATTTTAATATTCCATTTCATTTCTTATAGAATGATTTTTCTTCATTAAACAAAAAATATAATTTTTTGTCAAGTAATTTAGTGACTAATTACACATTCTCTTCAGTTGATTTAAATAAATTACTGGTATTACTTTGGAGAGTGTTATGTGATAGTGCACCATTACCTTACATCAGGAACCAATGCAAATAATAATAGATAAATAATGCAAATAATAATGAGATCTAAAGGTCAAAGTTTTGTCAAATTACAACAATAATTGAAGCCTTTTCAAACTCCTTATCAGTGTTACTTTATGCTAAAGAAAGTTGAAATAAGTAAAAGAGTTTAACAACTTTACAAAACCATCTTGATAGATTATTGGATGTTAAAGCATTATCATCTTTACTTATAGAAAACAAATCAGTTTTTTAACAATAGTGTTTTTTCTGAAGGATGCCATGTGAATTTCTTTAATACATGATGCCTTTGTCACAAGTAGGGAGCTATTATCCAAGTCCTGAAAGCTCTCATTTTTCCTATGATCACATTTACTGCTCTGAGTAATGCTTTACATATTCATCAGATCCAAAGATATTGTAGAAAGGGCATAAAAAGTTTCCAAATTCTCAACACTTATCTTCCCTATTTCATACCAACATTGGTTTTACCACTTAAATTTAACTTCCAGAAATGAAAAACCCTACAAAAAAAACATAACTACTGCTAAAAACCAGATGACAGATCCACCAGAACAAAACACACGGCCGGAGAATTAAATACCAAGTGACATCAATTCAGCCCTTGCCAAGCATCAAATTAAATCAAAATCTTAATTGTATTGATTTAATCTTTTCTGTCTTAGTTAAACCTCTCAATAATTGTTGGGATTGATTAGGAGGCTGATACCTATTTATATATGTACATATTCAGTCTCGAGTAAAACTAAATCCAACATAAATTGTATCCACAACCTTGCATTAACTGAAACAGAGAGAGCATATCATGCACGACGTTTACTCAAACGCCATGAATTTGGCTCGTTGTATCGATCATAAAGTGGTTCAATACGCTCTTGACGCTTCCGTTTGCTCATCTTTGTAGGATCTGCCACTTTAAAGAATCTTGGAGCCAATTCAACAAGCCACTTGGGGTCTATGACAGTGACCTCTCGCATATATTCCTTAGTCGTCATTACAAGCTCGTGGTATATGACCCAGTCTGGCTGCCTCTGGAACAAAGCTGAACTTGGATGGATATATACAGGCTGATTCCCAACCAGTGTTCTGTAACCTTCCTGTGGGTCCTTTCTAGCTGCATGAAAAAAGAACCCAGCAGTAATAGCCTTCCGAATCTTGGTGAAGTTTTTTCCAGCACTCACAACATCCAATTTGTACCTGGATATCAGTGTTGATGATTTAGAATACAATTTAATCAGAATAAGTGATATTTCACAAGACTTATTTCATCATAAATTCATAATAACTATAAACCCACATGATAACTCAAAATTTTTGGTAAAAATAATGGCAACGAAGAGGCCAAATTATAAAAACAAACAAAAAGCATAAAAGACATATCTTTCAAACAAAATAGAAGACACTTGATGATGAATGCTTAAGAATAGGTCATGAAATTACAAGGCCATAAATCTAAACGGGCTTGGGAGGATAATATTTATGTTCACAAATGACTGATTCAAAGATAACATAATAATAGCTATAATTTAGGATTTGTGGAACTATGCCATGCAATATGTTCCTCTCTTGTAGTTTAGTTAATAATTCATATGAAAAGTATGTATAATAAAATTCAGCTTTTGGAAATGAAGCATGTTTTTAATTTCCAAACAACTACATTAATCTGATGCCTGTACTGTACATATTCCGTGTAAATAACCAAAGTGATGCTTGATGAAAAATACAATACAATACAATAGTATCATATCAATAATAGATAAGAAAAAAATAAATGAATATTTCAGTTTAGACCTCAGGTTACTTCTGAGGAGAAAGTAAAAGTAAAGTATATTAATGGCAAAGACCATTTTGGACCAGTAAGAACATGTCAGATGAACTTCATAAGTAAATGTGAAGAAGATAAAAGGAATATATATACACACAAAAAAATAAAAAGCTAGCAACCTTAGAACAACGGTGCCTCCTAGGACTATAACTCCTTGCCATATATCTTCCATGCTACTTTTATATATGCATATTTTCAATCATGTTTTTTATCGTCAGTGATATAAAAACTACTTAGGACTAAAACTCCTTTGCCAAATATTTTCCATGCCATGGAGTTTTGTAGGACAAGGTTTCCAATTTATGCATGTGACTTAAAAACAAATGCAGAGAGCAGAACATAGAAACCAATGCAAGCGAAATAAAAGAAGATGCTATATAAATAGATAGATGTCTTACTTATCCATGATGCTGAGAAGTTGTTTCCTTACATCTTGGGCTCTTCTCAACGATCGAGATTGAACAAAATTCTCAAAACACCAGGGGCTAGAAAAGTTATTATTTTTCCAGGACTCATAAACAGCAAGTAATGTAAGATGGTCACCCTCTGGCTGGAAAAATTTAGCCCTTTTCTGATCAGCTTTGGCCTGTTTCTCCCTGGGCCTGTAAAATATATTGCCAGTCTGGATCATGGCAATTATGGTCAAAATCTCATCACTGCATCCAAGGTCTACACTAGCAAGTAGCATCTTGGACAGTGGTGGATCCATAGGAAATTCAGCCATTTTCCTCCCCAATTTGGTTAGAAGACCCTCTTCATCCAATGCTCCAAGACTGTATAGCTGCTCCATGGCAGAAATAACTGCTTGGGGTGATGGTGAATCCAAGAAATCAAATGACAAGAGATTATTTATGCCCATAGCTTTCATGCTAAGGGTCGTCATGCCCAGATTTATCCTTTGAATCTCTGGAATAGAAGTAGGAGACATTTCATTCCTATATGCACTCTCAGTATAGAGGCGATAGCACTTTCCAGGTCCAGTACGCCCTGCACGTCCAGCTCTTTGTTCGGCTGAGGCTTGTGATATTGGAGTTATCACCAAGGAATCAAGACCTAGCTTCGGGTTATACACATTTTGCTTAGCGAACCCCGGATCAATAACATAAAAAATCCCATCAATAGTTAAAGAAGCTTCGGCGATGTTTGTAGCTACAACCACTTTCCTTTTTCCAGGAGGAGCAGGATCGAATATCCTAGATTGCATTTCACTAGGAAGGGCACTATAAACAGGTAAAATTATCAGCTCTGGGACATTCTTACCTAATACCTTCATTCTCTCATAGAGAGAGTGACAAGCAAGATCAATCTCCTCCTGACCAGTTAAGAAGAGAAGAATGTCTCCTTCAGGTTGTGTCGTGTGGATCTGTAGGACAGTGATCAGAGATGCATCTAAATAATCGCTTTCTGGCTGTTTAGCATAAAGTTTCTCCACAGGAAAAGTTCTCCCGGGTATAGTGAAGATGTTACAGTTAAAGAAATATCCTGAAAATTTCTCAGCATCAAGAGTTGCAGATGTGACAATCAATCGCAACTCAGGTCTACGCTTCACCAGCTGCTTCAGCAATCCGAAAAGCACATCTGTGTAAATTGTTCTCTCATGGGCTTCATCAAGCATAATAACCGAATATTGGGACAAATCCTTGTCAACCAATACTTCCTTAAGAAGCATACCATCGGTCATGTACTTGATTAGAGTATCAGGTCCGGTGCAATCTTCAAACCGAATGGCATAACCAACCTCCTCTCCTAATCTACATCCAAACTCTTCTGCAACTCTCTTTGCAACTGATGATGCGGCCACCCTACGGGGTTGAGTACACCCAATTTTACCTTTGGTGGTGTAACCCGCTTCAGCAAGATACTGTGTGACCTGCGTAGTCTTGCCTGAACCAGTTTCACCAATCACAACCAATACCTGATTATCATGGACAGCCTGAATCAATTCTTTCTTTAACTTGTAAATTGGCAAACTCTGCCGCTGTTCCTGAATAGAAAGCTTTGACCTTTGCCCAAAAGTGATAGTTTTCCCATAGGCATCTTTCTTCCATTGTGGCATATCGTAGGCCGATAAGCCAACACCCCTCAACTCTTGGGCAAGATGCCTTTCACCAGACTCGGGCATAGGGTCCTCCCAAGGACGATTGAGATCCTTCGGAATTGAATCTAGCATGGTACGCTGCTGCTGTTCTCTTACTTCCCTACGCTCCTTTATAAGCGCAGATTGGAGCGCAGCAGCACGACCGAGAGAACCTTCTGGATTCTTAAAGATCTTGACAGGAGACATATCCATTGAATACCTGCTCTTCCCTTGCAAGAAGGCAGGTTCATCATCATTCAACTCAATCTCAAGTTCTTCCTCAGCGCCTTCCTCTTGGTACATAACTCCATCTCCCTCATGATCATAAGTGGGATACTCTGGAACACTCAAAACCCCAGAAGCAATCAACTGTTGTGCTTCCCATATCTCAGGAGAGCTCATTCTCTTGATCGGCCTACGCGAAGAACCAACATCATCCTTGGAATCTTGTGCATTCATCCAATCAGCTTCCTCCTCGGAACTCTTGTTCAACGGAAGAAGATCCTTCCCGGTACGCTGATCAACACCCCTCATGGAAAGACTCAACTTAGAACCAGAAACTGAAATCACTTTGACATAAACCAATTGACCCATTTTAACAACCTCGTTAGCATTAACCATTTGAGAAACATGAAGCAAACCCTCGATCCCTCTAAAATCATCCAACTGAACAAAACAGCCAGTATCCATCACCCTAGAAACCCTTCCTTTATAAACCATATACAACTCAGGTTCACCAGAACCATACTTGGAGTTGGAGGAAGTGTTGTGTTTCTCCTTGTTAGGTTTTGGTGGAAGAATAGCGTGAATTTTGGTGAAAAGAATTGGGAGTAAATAATCCGGTAAATCAGCGCCATTTTGTTTCAATTTAGCGGCGAATTCTTGAACGGAGTCCGAGGAGAGGGCAAAGTCGGTGATGAACTCGGCGAGAACCTTGTTGCCGGTTCCGACGTGGGTTTTTAGCTCCGTTGATATGAGTGAAAGATAGTCCATTGAACAAACAACCGCCAAAAACAAAGACTTTTCTAAATAGGGAGATTTTTATTCATATAATATTCATTTGAATCATTTGTTTATATGGTAAAATAGGGTTGGGCTACATTAGATTGGATTGGATTCCGGCCCAAAAACGGCGGGTATAAGATAGAGGCCCAACTTCAACTATTTTATATGAGAATATCTCAATCTACCCCTTAATATTCTTATATATCTAACGAAATTTCATTTATGCCTTTTGACTTCGGAAATACATATTAGAAAGTACTTTTTTTGTCAAAATTTGATATTTTCCGAAGCTACATATCTACTGAAGTAGTTTACAATGGTATACGTTGGGAAAAACTCAAATTAATTCAGTTCAGCGAAACTTCTGTAGATGTACCTACGAAACCTGCTGCCATATTATAAATCAACTATGTTTCACTCCATAACTCAATGTTTTTTTGCAGCAACAGAATAATACATCAAAAAATAGTGTAATGTCTACTCAATGTTATATAGTACATCCAACTAGTCATATGTCATACATAATCAAAATAAAGTACATCAATGAAAGAAAAATGAAGGCATTAAAATAATTAGCACGATCACTATTGTGTGTGCCTGACAACATATGCATCCTCTCGTCTGCCTCTCGCGCCTCCTCTGCGTCCACGGCCTCCTCTGCCAAGTCCTCTGCCTCTATCGTCTACTACCCTAGGCATCCCTCTCTTAGTCTCCAATAGTTGTACGCCAGCGGGGCCGCACCCCGGTTGTACTCAAAGATTCGTGCGGGGTCCAAAAGTATCTCAGGTAAGCGACATCAGTATAACTGGAGCTCGTGTTAACAAACAGCTGAGTGTCGATCAAAAACAGAAAGTAACACCTAAGCACACGCTGTATGTGTATCTCCACTCAATTGGGTCACCAACAGTTTGTCGTGTCGCAACTAGCTCTTCATCATATCTCTGCATCAAGAATGAAAATCTCACATGCGCACCACGTGTCTTATCCACCTCCTCTAGCACATTGAGTGGATCGGCCCCAAGCTCCTCAACCAGAAACTCTCTCGCTTCCTCCTTCGTCATCCTACCGTGATGGAGGAGGACACCCCTAATAGATATATGCAATAAGCATGAGACGTCGTCCAAGGTAATAGTAATCTCACCGTGAAATAGATGGAAGGAGGACGTCTCTTGGTGTCATCTCTCTGCAAATTCCATGAGCATCCCGTTGTGATAGTGGAGTGTCCAATCTGACATAGGTTAGTCAAACTAGATGTTGTGAGGACATCCTAGAACCACGGCTTCTTAGGCTGTTGTAGAGATAATATCTTCCGCTCGTGGTTATAGAACTTTTGGGCCGCTCTATCCTGAAAATTTTCAATGAAAACACTGTTAATAACCAACAATGTTAGAAATAATAAATTTACAATAACGACAAAAAGGTAATAAGTCTGAGCAATATTACCTCTCTATCTCATACATGTCTGGCGGTATTAATTTTTATTTTAAAAAATCATAGGATAAATAGGTATTTTTATATTTCACATTTTCACGTACCTATCTCCCTTTTAATTCTTCACCATTGAACATTTGTCTCCCATGCTCCAGGCATGTTACTGCCGCCAACTCCGACGACAGCCACAACCATCGACCTTTCCTTCCGCCGCCAACTCAAACGATAACCACAACCACAACGAAAAAAATTCAAAATTAATTACTTAGTTTTTTATTATGGCTCAACTTTTATTATTTGCCCATAACTTCTAAAACGTCAGTATCGGCCCTACACACCAGTGAAGTAGGAGACGTAAAATTAGAATTCTTTCCGTTTTCTTCGGTGAATCGACCTCATATAAAATTAGAATTCTTTATTACTCAATATAAATAATTGATACTTATGACAAGATAATCACCGCCATATACTTAAAACTATTTGATTTGTTTGAGTTACTTTTACATCTAAGTAAAATTAAAATTCATATTACTAACATGGAACTTACTTAACATATATTTATTCTCTATTGATAATTATTTTACATGTTCTAACAAATCACTCCTAAAATTCTGATCTTTAACTAAGCATTCCTCAACTTCGACAAATGAATTAAAATAACAACTACAGTAGAATTTTAGTAAACAAATATTTTCTAGAAAGCTTAGAATATGTATATTAATTTTCTAGAGAACTTACTCTTCCACTCGATTCAATTTAAATAAAGTGTGAATAGAGAAAAAAATATAATAAGCAATTTTATTGGTCTTGCAACAAATATTATTTCTACTCTATGAAAAATGTATTTTATACCCCTACAATTAACCATATACTCTAATAATAAAAATTTTGGATGAAAACACCTTTATTATATAAATATTTATTTTTAAAAAAACCTTTATTATATAAATATTTATTTTAAAAAAAATTCACTTTTTCATTTTTCGCTCAGACAATTATGAGTAAAAAACCAAAATACATTTTCTTATTTTTTCTGTTCAGAATTTACACATCGAAACAGATCAAGTGAGTCTTCCGATTTGGATTCCTTAAATCGGAACAGATTTTCCCGTCTTCCGGTTTTGTGCCATAATCCAAAACACTTTTAAAAGCTCTTTTTGTGGTATTTAATACCACAACGCTTTCTCGAAGTGCTTTGGTTGCTTTGAATTTTTGCGAGCCAAAACACTTGGTGATGTGTTTCGGTTTGGGTTTTTTTTTTTTAATTTTTTTGGTTATTTTTGATGTGGCGCAAACACGGGGGAAAGGCAGTAGGATTCCAGATAGTAGTTTAGGACGAGGCGTTCCCCTGATGTTGAGAGGAGAGAAAGAGCATATTGGTGCATTTGCATCATGTAATGTCTCAAACTGCTTTCATGAGACCTATAAAGAGGTCAAATTATAACAATTATTGACGCGTAATGCTTCATATAAAATCGGTCTTGTTATCTCATATGTAATGGACATTGACCAGATCCAAAGATCATGTAGAAATGACATATAAAGGCCTGAAGACTAAAATTGGTAGCCATAGCTACTTGGATTTAAAAAATGTTTGTCGTTTTACATGCTATATCATATACTTTTAATTTATGAATTTCACAGGTCAATACTTTTCTCTATATTCATTACAGAGGTCAAGATCTTAGGGAACTGCAGCTAAGAAGCTTAGCCTGGATTTAGAATAAAGTCACAGACAGTAAAATCAATTAGCAACCATAAAATGTTTGTTTTCTCAACATGAAAACTCTGTTGCATGAAATAACAGTTCATCACCACATTTCACTCTGGTACCACTATTTCATACCAGCATTGATTTTTTCCATTAAATTTAGCTTCCATAAATGAAAACCCTACAAAAACAAACAGAATTACTAATAACCCGATGACAGATCCACCATAGCAAAACATATAGTTGGAGAATTAAGTAACAGGTGACAACATCACGAGTTAAAATACATACTAGCTTAAAACTTCAGTTTTCTTTCTATAGTTGATCGAGACGCATAAAACATTTACGTCTGCTTATGCATACAGACACTTGCATGTATAACACACTACGATAATATTAACTGCTTTGTCCACCTGATTCACAACACAACTCTGCAAACTCCAAAGCAGTAAATTCTATCAAAACCACAAGGAAGAAGCACTGTTGCCATTCACTTTGGTCAAATAATAATTGAAACTGAATCTGCACCTGTGTTGATAATCTCAGAAAGTGGCGCGAGTGCTGAACCCCAATAATACTATTGCGGATAGTGGGATGAGCATATTGTGAAGATTAAAAACATATATTCAAAGAACAAGCATAAAATAATCAAAAATTGAAAAATAAACAAAATTAAAGGGACAATCATGCTTAAAATAATTATAATCAACTTTGTCATTTCCCATCAAAATAAAGTTCAACATGTAACCAAACAAAACCTAAAGTCCATAGAAATACTAACTTAAACTGAGAAGAACAAACTTAATAAAAAAATAAGAATAAACTTAAGACAGAACAATGAATTACTGGAAAATAAACATAAACAAAGAGTGGTACAAAACAGAAGTACAGAACAAAGGAAGAAAAAGAAGAACACAACAGAGCAATAGAGCAAGAAGAGAAAAAAATATAAACCTTAGTAGAGAAAAGAGCAAGAAGAGCGAGAACACATACCAAGTATACACATGAAGAAGACACAGAAAGACAGAGGCAAAGGACAATCGAAGAATATGCAGGAAGAAACAAAAAAATGCAGAGCACGCAGATGCGAAGAACAACACAGAGCACACGGTTAGCAGACAGATGGTGTGGCGGTGAGGGGCTGCTCTGCCACGCTATGCCGCTATAGCCCCCTATTGAGAACAAATATTTGCACAATTCAGCGCCTAACAGATTAACTAAATATTTTGACAAGGATTTAGGTCATCAACAGCAACATACAATTGTTGCATCAACCTTAGTTTCCCATTCTACTTTAGTTATTGGCTCTATCACTGATGCCACCAATTACTAACATGCTACCAACAAACTGGTAATTATCGTGGAGACTAATATCTAAAAAACTAAACAAACAGGATAAAAGCTTGTTTAGTTGATAAGACATGAATCAATAGGCCGGCTCATTGTCAAAGAGAAATCTTGAACTAAGCACAAAGATAAAAGTGAAAACATATACGAAAAATATACTCAAAATTAAATTCATAAAATTGTCCAAAAGGAAGTAAACACGTCATACTTCCGTTGATCCAAAATCTGGCTTTCTCACCAGTGAAATCAGTGAGAAATCTATTTATAATAAATAAAATACAGCTTCTGCTAAACTTAAATGAATCACATAATTCATGAAGATACAGTTAATGCAACAGTGCAGAATAGCTCTAATGCATGATATGTAAACTTGTGTAAAAACAGACTTCTCTGCCAGGTTTGATTGGGAGGGAGGGATGAGGCTGAATAAAGGTCAGTAAAAATATAAGATTGTAAATTTAAAATGGAACTTTATGGATCATAAGTTTTACTAGCAACACTAACAAAAATACGTCCAAAATTTCATTGAACTCATAAATATAAGTAGAAAACTTACATTTAATATTAAATCCAACATACAATTGAATCCACAACCTTGCATTAAGACAAACTGAGAAAGCATATCATGCACGGCGTTTACTCAAACGCCATGAATTTGGCTCGTGGTATCTATCATAAAGTGGTTCAATACGCTCTTGACGCTTTCGTTTGCTCATCTTTGTAGGATCTGCCACTTTAAAGAATCTAGGGGCCAATTCAACAAGCCACTTGGGGTCTATAACTGTGACCTCGCGCATGTATTCCTTAGTTGTCATTACTAGCTCATGGTATATGACCCAGTCTGGCTGCCTCTGGAACAAAGCTGAACTTGGATGGATATATACAGGCTGATTCTCAACTAGTGTTCTGTAACCTTCTTGGGGGTCCTTTCTAGCGGCATGAAAAAAGAACCCGGCAGTGATAGCCTTCCGAATCTTGGTGAAGTTTTTTCCAGCGCTCACAACATCCAATTTGTACCTGAATATCAGAATTGATGATTTAGAGTACAGTGTAATCTCACTAAAGAATACTTCACAAGACTAATATCATAAAAAATTCATCACAAAACCCACATGATAACAGAAAAATGTTGGTAACAATAATGGCAACAAAAAGGCCAGAGTGAAAATACTTAGGCATCCATTATATAAGGAGAAAATTTTTTCGTTTTCATTAGATTTTGAATACAATGAATAAAATATTAAGTGCACCAGTAAAACCGTTGAGAATCTAAAAAATTAATGCAAACTAAATATATAGACTGAAGGGGAGCCTTGACATAAGGGCTGATGAGCCATTGCTATGACAAAACGGCCATGGCCTTTAATTGTAAAATTATCTGCTTATGAACCTTTTGAATAATATAAAAATTACCTAGGACTATGGCCATATCTTATAAGCACGAGTTATGTAGGACAAGGCCTCCCATTAAAATGAACAGAACTTAAAACAAATGAAGAGAACGAACGGCAAAAAACCAAGGCAAAGATAATATATATTTATAGATAGATAGATAGATAGATAGATAGATATCTTACTTATCCATGATGGTGAGAAGTTGTTTCCTTACATCCTGGGCTCTTCTCAACGAACGAGATTGAACAAAATTCTCAAAACACCAGGGTCCAGAAAAGTTTTTATTTTTCCAGGATTCATAAACAGCAAGTAATGTAAGATGGTCACCCTCTGGCTGAAAAAACCTTGCCCTTTTCTGATCTGCTTGGGCCTGTTTCTCCCTGGGCCTGTAAAAAATGTTGCCAGTCTGGATCATGGCAATTATGGTTAATATCTCATCACTGCATCCAAGGTCAACACTGGCAAGTAGCATCTTGGACAGTGGTGGATCCAGAGGAAATTCGGCCATTTTTCTCCCCAATTTGGTTAGTAGGCCCTCTTCATCCAATGCTCCAAGACTGTAAAGCTGCTCCATGGCAGAAATAAGTGCTTGGGGTGATGGTGGGTCCATAAAATCAAATGACAGAAGATCATTTATGCCCATGGCTTTCATGCTAAGAGTAGTCATGCCCAAATTTATCCTTTGAATCTCTGGAACAGAAGTAGGTGACATCTCATTCCTATATGCACTCTCAGTATAGAGGCGATAGCATTTTCCAGGTCCAGTACGCCCTGCACGTCCAGCTCTTTGTTTGGCTGAGGCTTGTGATATTGGAGTTATCACCAAGGAATCAAGACCTTGCTTCGGGTTATAAACATTTTGCTTAGCGAACCCCGGATCAATAACATAAAATATCCCATCAATAGTCAAAGAAGCTTCAGCAATGTTTGTAGCCACAACCACTTTCCTTTTCCCAGGAGGAGCGGGGTCAAATATCCTAGATTGCATTTCACTAGGAAGGGCACTATAAACAGGCAAAATGATCAGCTCTGGAACATTCTTACCTAATCCCTTCATTCTCTCGTAGAGAGACTGACAAGCAAAATCAATCTCCTCCTGACCAGTTAAGAAGAGAAGAATGTCTCCTTCAGGTTCTGTCAAGTGGATCTGTAGAACAGTGATCAAAGACGCATCCAAGTAATCGCTTTCTGGCTGTTTGGTATAAAGTATCTCTACAGGAAAAGTTCTCCCAGGAATTGTGAAGATGTTACAGTTAAAGAAATATCCTGAAAACTTTTCAGCATCAAGAGTAGCAGATGTGACAATCAATCGCAACTCAGGTCTCCGTTTCACCAGCTGCTTGAGCAGTCCGAAAAGAACATCAGTGTGAATAGTTCTCTCATGGGCTTCATCAAGCATTATAACACTATACTGTGACAGATTCTCATCAACCAAAATTTCCCTAAGAAGCATACCATCAGTCATGTACTTGATTACAGTATCAGGTCCGGTGCAATCCTCAAACCGAATGGCATAACCAACTTCCTCTCCTAATCTACACCCAAACTCTTCTGCAACTCTCTTGGCGACGGACATTGCAGCCACTCTACGGGGTTGAGTACATCCAATTTTACCTCTGGTGGTGTAACCTGCTTCAGCAAGATACTGTGTTACCTGAGTAGTCTTCCCAGAACCGGTTTCACCAATCACAACCAAGACCTGATTATCTAGAACAGCCTGAATCAATTCTTTTTTTAACTTGTAAATTGGCAAACTTTGCCTCTGTTCCTGAATAGAAAGCTTTGACCTTTGCCCAAAAGTAATGGTTTTCCCATAGGCATCTTTCTTCCATTCTGGCATATCGTAGGCCGATAGGCCAACACCCCTCAACTCTTGGGCAAGATGCCTTTCACCGGACTCGGGCATTGGGTCCTCCCAAGGACGATTGAGATCCTTTGGAATTGAATCTAGCATGGTACGCTGCTGCTGTTCTCTTACTTCCCTACGCTCCTTTATAAGTGCAGATTGGAGCGCCGCAGCACGACCCAGAGAACCTTCTGGATTCTTAAAGATCTTGACAGGAGACATATCCATTGAGTACCTGCTCTGCCCTTGCAAGAAGGCAGGTTCATCATCATTCATCTCAATCTCAAGTTCTTCCTCAGCGCCTTCCTCTTGGTACATAACTCCATCTCCCTCATCATCATAAGTGGGATACTCTGAAACACTCAAAACCCCTGAAGCAATCAACTGTTTTGCTTCCCATATCTCAGGAGAGCTCATTCTCTTTAGCGGCCTGCGCGTAGAACCAATATCATCCTCCTCCACAATCCTGATCCCAGAAAGCCCTGTCCTAGTCACCGGACCATCTTTCGAATCTTGTGGATTTGTCCTAAAAGTTTCCTCCTCTGAGGTCTTCTTCAACGGAAGAAGATCCTTCCCAGTATGCTGATCAACATCCCTCATGGAAAGACTCAATTTGGAACCGGAAACTGAAATGACCTTGACATAAACCTGCTGATCCCTTTTAACAACTTCCTTAGCATTCACAATCTTCCTAGTAGCCATCTGAGAAACATGAACCAAACCCTCCTTCCCTCTTAAATCATCCAGCTGAACAAAACACCCCGTATCCATCACCCGGGAAATTCTTCCTTTATAAACCATATACAATTCAGGTTCACCGGAACCATCACCCCTCGAATCTCTTTCTTTAGGACCTTTCTCATCATCATTCTCATCCCTTCCTTGTTCATACTCATCTCTCCTCCTCCTCTCATATTTATCCTTATCATTCCCCCTTTTATCATCTCTTCCATACCTATCTCTATCTCTATCTCTATCATTCCCCCTTTTATCATCTCTTTCGTACCTATCCCTGTCTCTATCATTCCCCCTTCTATCATCTCTTTCATACCGATCTCTGCCTCTATCATTCCCCCTTCTATCATCTCTGTCTCTTCCTCTTTCTCTATCATTGCCCCTTCTATAATCCCTTTTATCATCTCTATCATATCTCTCTCTATCTCTGCGCCTATCTCCGTAACCATCATCATCATCATCCCTACCTTTTTCATACCTTTCCGGCTCCATCTGCTTCTGTTTTTCTCTAGCCTCCGCTTCAATCTCGTCCCTAAGCTCTTTCGCCCGATCCCTATCATCCGAAATCGCCAACGCCTTAAACTTAGTCTTGGAGGTAGCGTTCTCTTTCTGATTCTCCTTCTCCTTCCTAGGTTTAGGAGGAAGAATAGCATGAATAATGGTAAGAAGAGTTCGAACGAAATAATCCGGCATCTCGGCACCGTTTTCTTTCAATTTCGAATCGAATTCTTCAACGGACTCCGACGACTGACCTAAGTCGGTAATAAACTCGGCGAGAACCTTGTCGCCGGTACCGGTGTGAGATTCTAACTCAGTACATACCTTGGAGACGAGTGAAAGATAGTCGAGTTTCTTCTTCAATCCATCTTGTTGAATTTCCGCACCCATTGTAAAAAGCAGCAGCAACAACAACGAATTGAGAAAAACCCTAACGGTGCGTTTGATTGAGAAGAGAGAAAGCGATTCAAAATGATAAACCCTAGAAATTGTTAGTTATGGTTTTCACCCGTAACAACTACGATGAGGCTTCGTTTCAGAGAGAGAGAGCAATTTGATGAAACTATTTTGATTTTAGCTTTGGAATAATTCATTTACTAATATTTACTCTAATAAATAAGATTTCAAAAAAAGAACATCAAGCTGTGTACTGGGTACTCAAAAAATAAAAAATCTAATATACATCAAAATTGTTATGAAATTAACTAAAGAGATAGAGATCAAAGAGAGGTAGAGAAGAAAGAGAGCAATATTATCTTATCTTATTTAAAATGTGTTTTACATTGCAATATGGGTCTCTATTTATAGGACTCAAGGGAGATAGAAAATCACACATGTTAAACACATATTAAGTATGGAATAGGAAGATGAAGAACTAGGAGATGGATGGACATCCACTAACATAAATATTCATAACACTCCCCCTTGGATGTCCATTGAGGATATGCCTCGTTAAAACCTTACTAGAAAAAATCCCGTGGGAAAAATTCTAGTGAAGGAAAAAGAGTACAATATCCTTTGAATGTGAATTGACTCGTTAAAAATCTTACCAGGAAAACCCAATGGGACAAAACCTTGGTAAAGGAAAAAAGAGTGCAAAACATATGTATTTCTCCCCCTCATGCAAACATTTACATGTGAGACGATATTCTTTGTAGTCGTTGCTTAAAATGTTTTCTTCGAAGTGACTTCATGTAGTGGTAATAGTTATGCAGGATTTTATGAAGTTGTTGCCATGATTTGTTTCATAGATCTCCATGGAATGGTTGTACCATCACATGTAAATAAATAACTCTTTCTGATCTACCATTGTGAGAATCTGACAAGTAACATGCATCTCTAAGATAACGAAGTATATGTTTGACTTCGTTCAAATGTCTTCATGTAGGCGAATAATTGTATCTTGGTAATAGATTAACCATAAACTATATATCGAGACATGTATAATTAGCAAGGTACATTAGTGCTCCAATTGCACTAAGATATGGTACTTCAGGACCAAACAATTTTTGTAATCATTTTCTTAATGATATAACAATCATTGAAGTAGACAACGAATGAGATTTGTCCATATAGAAGTGTTTCAAGACTTTTCTATATAATCTTCCTGATGTACAAATATTCCATTGTCCAAATTCTCAATTTGTAAGGCTAGACATAATTTTTGTTTTTCCTATGTCCTTCATCTCAAACTCTTTCTTTAAGGAATTTATAGCTTTTGGAAGCTCTTCAGGAGTTCCAATAATATGTATGTCATTCACATAGATAACTAGTAATGCAAATTCTTTTCCACATCATTTTATGAAAATACAAGTACAAATTGAATTATTTGTATATTCATCATTTAGTAAATATACATGCATCCAGATTCTTTCAGCTCATTCAGAGACTTGTTCAATTTGATGTAGTAGTTTTCTCGAGATCCACAATTACGTGTCTCTGGTATATTGAACCCTTCAGGGAGTTTCACGTAAATGTCACTATTAAGTGAATCATATAAATAAGATGGCATTACATCCATCATGTTCAAATTAAGCCCTTCACGTGTTACAAGGCGAATTAATTATCAAAAATCGATTGAATCCACTACAGGTGAATATGTTTTATCAAATTAGTTTCACAAAAACTCATTTATATCACATTAGTTTCACATCTTGAGGTGTTCGGACTACAGGTCCAAAAGTGAGTTATTTGTAAAGTGAGTTTAATTCTTCTTCAATTGAATATATTTATTTTGACAAATTCTCACTTAGTCTACAATCTTTAATAGACTTTGACTCATGATCCTCGTTATCATTGATCACTTTTAGCGATATATTGTATACAAAGACATTGTCAATATTGACTTTATTCAGTTATCTCAATTTCGGTTCCATTTTATTTCATCCATGACATAATTTATCGAGATCTCTTTATTTCATATTTTAAGTACTTGATTTGTTCTTCTGGAATTGAGAATTAAATTAGGTCAAAGTGCTCTTAACATTTTCATATCCTCACTTGGGTCTTCTTTAGTTTCTTTTCTTAGAAGAGGACTTTTAACATTGGAACCGACTTACATACCACGCTTCAGGCGCAGCTACAACTTATTTACAATATTATATTATCCAATAGGAGAATCTACTTTGAGTGGAGTATTACCAACTGATAATTTATTTCATAAACTTTGCAAATGAATAGTATTTTAAACTTTTGGTTCATATTAATTTGTACGATGATCAAGACAACAATTTATTTTAACTTGTTCATTTGAACTTCTTGTTCATGATTTCAGCTGTTCATTTCCCTCCCCCTAATATTGGGAAAATTAATTTATCAAGTGATAATCAGCCTACTGGGCTGCAATCAAGTATTTGATTATTTTCTCAAATTATATCCTCAAAATTGAGAGTCATATTAATTATATTTTTCCAATATTCTTTCATGACTCATCTTAATGTATTATATTGGAGCAATTGGAATATACACAACACATCTAAATGTTCACTAAGATGATAAATACTAGAATAAATTAGGGAGGACTAATATATAGTATCTTGTTGGCTTAATGCGAATAAATATCTTAATATCATACTTTGGGTGTTTCAAATATATAATTTAGAATTGATGATCTCATAAGTATCAACCATATAATTAACTTTAGACGTCTAAAGAATGGATCTTCGGGTCTATTTTCTTTTTATGAACATATATTACATGATATTCAATATCTATTTTAATAATATATGTGATACTTATACAGGAATTTCTATAAAAAAAATCCAGAAAACAAGATCTTAGTCTAATTAGTTGAGAAAATAATTTCACAAACTTCTGGTTGTGAGTAGAGACATATGCATGATATTTTAGTCTATGCAACAACTAATGTCATAAAAATGCAATTTCTTAAATTTTTATTTTCCTTTAGAAACACACAAAAATTGACTGGATTGAAGAAACTTCTGGCTCTTCAATACAAATTATTCGCATCATATTATATCCGAGATGACCCAACCGGTTTTACCAACGACACATTTAAGTGTAATTTGTAAACTACTGGTTTACAATGACATGTGCTTCAATTGTACTAATATAAGTGTAGTACAAGCCCGAGGGAAAAGCTGGTAGCTTTTCTATTATACATTTTATGTCCAAATTCATTTGTGTAATACAAAGATATTCAATACCTTCAATATAATTCATGTGAATTATCTATGACGAAAATATTTGACAAGACATAAAGAGAACACGCATAAAGAAAATGTAAAGAATTAAAGTTCATTAGAATCTCGACTCTATCAAAATATGAGCTTACTTTCGTGTGCCTTTAAGATGAACTAACAAATGTCATCCATCCACTATACTTGTAAAAAGAAAATAATAGTATAATTAAGATTTATATGAGAAATCTAAGCACTATTGTAACAACTTTAAAATATGTAGCAACTTTAGACTATTGATATATCAATATTTAGAAATAATGTGAATAAAGAAATTGTATCCGCAAATATTGATCATCCTAATAATATCGCATGATTAATAATTTTAATCATACACACGCATATGAACGTATTATCATATAATTATCAAAATTATACAAAATCATATCATCAAAATTATATCATCATATAATTATGTTGTTTTACTATCCTTCAGGAATGTTTGATAAGATCTTCAGTAACTATATAAATTTGTTATAAATAATGATCGAAGACATATAACCATCCTGCTGGGATGCGTTAAAATTATTTATGTTATTCTTCTGGAATAACAATCTTTTTATGAGCATATTACAAATTATAAATTTTTAGATCGATACAACAACAAAAATTTATGAAATCCTTCAGGGATATTTTAATATTACTCTTACAATATTTTTGGGATGCATGAAGATCACAATTGATATTATCCTAAGAGCTTTGTTTTACTTAGAAAATTACAATATTTGCAATACTTAGAAAATCATAGATGCATACCATTAAATTATGAAAAAAAATTGGATCATTTTTATGAAATTTTATTTCTAAAAAATGTAGGTTACAAATCTTTACATCATCAATAAAAGAAAAATAAAACTTCTTTGTGAAATCCTTCTAGGATACTTCACTATTATTGATTCAATCATCTAAAATTCGATAATATAGGTGATGCAATTATTTTTCAAATTTGTAACATAACAGATGCAATCCTTCTGGGATATGTTATTAGTATAGGAGCAATCCTTCTGAGATTCATTAATATCATGATGAAATCACAATTTTTTTATAGTTCTTCAGGAACTCAATCACATTTTGTAGTTCTTCAAGATCTCAATCACAAATCTTTTACTAATAAAAATAATAATATTTATAATCCTTCTAGGATTCAATAATATTATAGATGCGGCCTTTTAAAGGTGATTGAACGTTGAATTCTTATGGAATTCACCAATTATTGATAAACACAATAATCGATTAAACTCAATCTTTGAACAATAATTTGAAGATAGTTTAATATTAATCTTTAGTTCTACAAATATCACATCACAAACTATTTCCATATACAACGGTCGAGAAAAATTATTCTTTGCGCAATCCTTCAGGGATGCTTGAATATTAAATTAACACTTTTATGTGTTAAAATTCAATTCCGAGCAAACATATAGAAATGCCTTAATGTTAAATTCTTCCGGAATTTAACAAGAATGATCAAAGAAATCTAATATTATTGTACAAGGTAAATCAATTTCTCTACAAAATATATAAAAAAAGAAGCATATTTATATGAAGGAAAAAAAGTAGTAACAAAAACATGAATTATGTTATATTGATTCAAATATATTAAGATTAGAAAAGTAACGTAGAACCTGGCTATATCATCACGCGCGTTGTAGAGTATCGTGCTGATAACGTGTTATGAAATTAACTAAAACGATAGAGATCAAAGAGAGGTAGAGAAGAAAGAGAGCAATATTATTTTATCTTATTTCAAGTGTGCTTTACATTACAATATGGGTCTCTATTTATAGGACTCAAGGGAGATAGAAAATCACACATGTTAAACACATATTAAGTATGGAATAGGAAGATAAATAACTAGGAGATGGATGGACATCCACTAACATAAATATTCATAACAAAAATGATTATATAATGTTTCTTATATATTTATATTTTATTAGAGTTGGAGTCCCTCTGCATCTTTTTCTTTGTTTAAAAAAAAGATATATATGACAATTATATAATTAATTAACATTTAATAAAATATCTATTTTTCTATCAAATCTACTATTCAAGATAAATTGTTAATTTAATAAAGTTTTTGGTTAAATTATAAATTTGTTATAATAATAAAAAGAAACAATTCAGTATTATTTTAATCTAAATTATTAGTTAATAAATTTAATGTTTTACAGTTAATCCAGAGGCGTAATGAAAAATAAAGCAAATAATTAGTTTGATAAGTATGTTGTACTAATTGTTCTAACTTTTACTAAAGAATTTTTTATTTAAGGATTAAAATGGAGGATTTAGTTAGTCAAATAAAAAGGATTTTTAGTGAAATATTATTTTATTTTTAGTAGGACTAAGTATACAAATACAAATAATATATAATTTGGGCACATTTAGTTAAAAATAAATATTGATGGAATTCTATATGACTAAACTTGAATTTTTATGCATACGTCTTCAAAAAGGAACAATATGAAAAATGTGAAACAATTTTTCATATTGGCTTGATTGGCAAGCAAACTAGCTGGTCAATCTATTTATTCCTTCTTTTTTTGACAAGTCAAAGTGCTTTACAAAAGTAAAACGGACTCGAAGTGCTTATAAATAGCCATCATTAAAGAGGCTACAAACTTTACACATTAAGGAACCTATAAATTTTATTATTTTTGCTAGAGAATTATGTATGATTTGCAGTGCAACTGCAAGAAACCTATAAACTTTGCACAACAAAAGGATGAAACCATAACAAACTGAATAGATTGTATTTAGTCAATATTACATAAAACGTTTCAAACAATAATATAGTACTGCATGACAGAATCCTAATATAACAAATATAAATTATCCAGGTTGTTGATCAATGTTAACATGTATCATCCATTTGTTCCTTAATAGATTGTCTTGGTGGTTTTGGCTTTTTTCTAATGTTATCTATCATTTTATGCAGAGTGTTGATTTCAAAGTCCTTTTTCCTCAACTGCTCCTTCATTGATTCAATCTCCAACTCACTTTCCTTTGATCGTTGACTCACCAATTGTTCCTTCATTGATTCAATCTCCAATTCACTTTCTTTCAACCGTTTATTCAATGCGTCAATCTCCTTCAAGTGCTCCGATTCACTTTCTTTTAAACGTTGTTTCAGTGCTTCAATCTGTTTCAAATGGGCCTTCTTTTCAAGTTCATGTTTCACTTGTAAAGGTTTCAGGGCATCATCCTTTTCAACTTCAGGATCCATTTTTATTTTCTTGTTCTTGGATGTGTCAAGTGTCTCATCCTCTTGTAAATCTCTCTTTTTGCGGTTATCATCAACTCCCATTGTCCGAACATATACACCGGCATTTGTACCCGGACATTTTACAAGTTTCTGTAGACGCCCATTTGAATCCTAACATAAAGCAATACACATCACTGACTGGTATGAGATTGATCAAAAGGGGACTCAGCATACTTTTAATAAAGTGATATAAAACTACGACATCAATTTATTATAAGAAACTTTGAATAGAAAATGAGGATTCCATTTTGTTGAACAGTCAGTCTCAAGGATGAGTTGTTTTGCCATCAGATTTTAGGAAGAGATTTACATAGATGTATAAACATTTAAACATCTATATTAGAAAAAATGAAGGCAAGTATTTCGGTAGCGAATGGAATCCATGGTTATGTAGTATTTCTTTCCCTAAGCTAACCAACAAAAAAACTCGGTAATACAAAGTAGCATCAATAAATATTGGTGTATAGTATATTTACCTTTTCTTGGCTGCCTTGGACATTTTCATATGCCTCACGTGCCTCTCTTGGGTTCTTAAAGATAGCTAAGGCAGAATACTTGTCTACTTGACCATTCCTGGTAGGCTGCAGCAAATTTTACAATGGATCAGAACTCAAACAAGGAAAATAGTCCAGTGACTGAATTTCAACAACAGTACCACATAACAAAACTAAAAGTCCTCAAATTAAAGACGGATCCATGCTATTCCAATAATTACTGATGATCCTCTTCCTCAAAATATTGGGATACTACTATACCTTTAGTTCTATTGTGAAGTCTCCAGGAACAATTTTGTGTAGTGTTTCACTGTTCACAGTGGTTGGTATTCTGTGAATAAGCAGCTTCGACATCTCACTTTCTGGAACCTAAAATGAGACAACAGAAAACGATGATGTTCTGACAATAGTTACTAACTAACCACCGTGAGTATAAAAACAAGACCTCAGTACTGAAAATGTATACAATACAATGACTTACAGGCTCTTGAACCAATGTTAATGGAAATGGCTTATCAACACCATGTTTGATCTTTGCAAGAACAAGTTTCATTGTTGCACATGCATCATCTTGACAATTATGTGTAGCACCCTTTTTCCGAACTCCGTGGCCTAACACAGCCTGTCACAACAAAAAGTGACAAGCCGTCAATCTTAGATTAATATTTGCAGTATTTCTTCCACATTAATCTTATTACCGTAATTTGCTTGTGAGATTGTACGGTGGAATATTCTAAATTATAAAGCATAAACAAGCAAAATTGCACAATAAACAACCTTCATTCAAAACAACAAAGTCTTAACGAAGTTCCTCCAAAGAAAATAACTACATGGACATAACTCGTAATAATACTTCATAACATAGATGGTGTTTAATACAGAATCATAATCTTTGCATTGCATTTAAATAAGTTGCAACTTGCCTGACACAAACTATTTAAAGAAGGACTCCTGTAAGTAGATCCATCCATGGGTTGGAAGATGTATGCAGTGTCAACCACTCTAGGATAATCTAGCTTCAGCACTGCAAATGACTATAATTAGTAAATAAAACGAAACCAAGAAAAAGAATGCAGCAGAACTCAAGCCCTTCATATACACAGAAACTAGCAGTAGTCCATTCAAGAACACAACTAAAATAAAATGTACATGACACTTACCACCTAGATCATTATTTAAACTGTGTCCCACTAATATGGCTCCACTGTATAACAGCTTCTTCAACGATTTCTACAAAGCACAACACAATTCTTCATTAAGCATTTGAAAGGATGATACAGGAAAACCACAAAATGAACCACAGATTTACTTGTATATCAGCTAAGGAGCGAGTCACTGTCTCTAGATCTTTAGAAGAGACACCGGTAATCTCTGTTCTGTAGTCTGTGATTGCTTTCTCCGGTTTAACAAGTTCGTGTAGTTTGACCTGAAAAGTTTAAAAATTATCAATCTTACAGAAGCTCAATCTTTGGGCAGGTAGGGAAGAGGGGACTGACATAAGTGACCGAGTAAAAGGAAGAACTAGCACAAACTATCACCTCTAAATTGTGATCTACAACACAAACTTTGACTAAAGCTTCAGTTCCATCTTCGCAAAGAACCATTTCACAATCAACAGCAAGCATTGTAGTAGATTTTATCCCCTTGGCCTTTTTTTTAAGGGTTATCACTAACCATCCCTTCATTTTCCACAGAAAAACCAACATAGATAATCGATAAGTGCCTTGTTTGACTAAAAACTAACATAACCCGTATGTTCATAAACTGTAGCGGATCATTGCTAAATAAACAAACTAAACTAAAGCAAATAGTAAAAATGTGTAAGGATGATAAAAAATAAAAAAAACTCAATTCTAAACACGATCAATTGAGAAAACAAGGACATCGACAGTAGCATATTGCAAAATGAAATTAGGCCTGTGCCTTGCATACACATGCCATAATAAACTACAGCCTCCAGTTCATATCTATTATATTTAAGGGGACACGCAGATTAAAAAATAATATATTGTATATCTTTGGATTCAAATAACCTCATTCTATTTCCTAATTTCCCTAATATTTATTGTTAATACTTAATAGCAATTTAGATTTCGAAGTTATCTCTCCTGACCAATGCTATAGTTAAAAAAATATATATCAACTGGACATGAGTTTATGAACACAATAGTTTTGAAACAAAAACAACAATTGATATGGAATGGAGGAAGTAATATCAGCACCAAGATTTCTGAAGGAATTCATGGATTTGATTAATTTCATCCAGACAATGACAGCACTTTTGATGTGTACCGCAATAAAAAAAGGTGCATATTGATGTGTTCATTTTATCATATATTTCTTCTTATCCCTGAGCAACATTTATGAAAAGCAATAGCAAAAGCACATGACTAATTGCCAAAATGACATGTGAATGTACTCATAAGAACAAATAATTTCAATTTTCTGAACCATTTCATTTTCAAACACAGAAAATATGAGTAATGAAACATCAATCACCGCCGTGAGCTTCATTAAAGAAAATAAGACCAGTCTTTTTTTAAGCTCAATCTTCTTCTGGATTATTTTCTGAAGCATCCTATTATATATTATATAATAAATAATAAAAAATACTAAATTTCCCCGGGCACTTCTTTAATGGCATCTTCACCTAGACAAGAATAGAAAGGCCAATGCACATATCTATGAGCATTTCACAAGTCAGGCAGTTCACATTTAAGCAGTGTACATAACCTCAACGAGGACTACTTAGCATTTCAATTTACGTAAGCTGACCAGAAAATTTGAGAACAGATAATCATAACAGACCTCGTCAATAGATGGGAATGAGTAATCCATTGGGTACCTCGGGTGCTGAATAGTTGCTTGGACTAAACTCTGCGCTACCAACATTAAGGTTAGAAAAAACATAGCAGGATCATTAATAAAAGAAGATTAAACAAGATTTTATAACTATTTGACTTTGAAATTGAAAATCATGTAAATCCCATCATCGGCCACAAAACACAGTAAGAAGCATAAACAATAATTGGCAGCAGAATGTAATATTAGATGATGTCTTTGCTAAATATAAAAGATTATATGCATCATGCAATATTCAGCTGTGGTCTCTTGAACTTAAGGTTTTACATTCAAATTCGGGTGCAGCAACAAGACAATTCAAGCTTGAACATCGATGTTTATATGGGCAAGAAAGAAACAATTTAGTAAAAGCTATAACAATGGAACTATAATTTTAAAAAAAAGAATGTATAAGGTACATGTAAATAGTAATGAAATAAGTGACGGTCATTATAAAATTTATTTAAAAGAAATATGTCGAATCGATTAAGGAGGCAATAGTAAAGGAAGAAAGTCAAATATACATATAGCCAATGTGGCTTTAAGGGTAGGGAAAATAAGTCCTAAAAAATACAAGGAAAACAAAATGATTATCAATATTTGAGTCAAAATTGGTTAAATCTAGAAATACTTATTAATTACTAGTCCTGATAAAATATATAAAAGGTAGGTTTAAGTGCAAGACAGAAAGTTTGAAAACATACCTGCTCTGGGGAATCATGAGATCTATCTTTCAGTCGCTCTACCGTGTATTGATTTGAATGATGCCGCAAGATGTTATCAAAATACTGAGCACAACAAGAAGAAAATAGGTAAGACTCGTCATATGGGCAATTAACTTTATCTTTAGGAAAAGACATAAATATATTGAAAAATGATTACCTTTAAATCCTCATCACTTGAGAATGTCTTTAGAAATTCAGCCAAATCCTCATGGGACCTCTTGGATGGATCACTCTTACCTGCCCCAAATTTCTTATCATGAACGTTCAAGAATTCCTTCCAGCCTCCAAGTTTACCCTTCATGCCTCTTTTTTGTACCAATTTTACAATATCAACCAGCACCTAACACACATGAAAGAATTAATTTCCAGGGATATACATCTAAAACTCTCGGAACGAATCGACACAAGCACAATATATAGAGTATCAGTGGTGTACAATGACACAAGCACAATATATAGAGTATTATTAGTGGTGTACAATAACACAATACAGATATAGCCAAAAAAAATTAACAGCAACATGTTGGTTGAATCTGCAACATTCAATAGAGTGTATGGTAGTGATTAAAAAAAGTTATAAGAAGAAAGTTACCTTCTTCTCCGCTGTGTCAAGCTTGTTATCCATGCCGAGTGAAGGAAAACCTGAATATTATAGCAGTAAAGCAGTTAGTATGAGTGAATAGACGCAAACATTAGAAGTTGAAAATAAGAATGAGTTTCTCACTGTTTCTAGAGGCCGACGACCGAGTCCGGAAGCGTTTTCCGGTGGGGTTCAATTGCAGAGGCGGAGCAGTAGCGGAGGGCTATGACGAATGTTGAGTGTTGGTTGTTTAGGGTTTGAGTATTTATTAAAAAATAAAAATGGGCTAAAATAATAAATAAATAAAAATAAATAAACTTTAAAATTTTTAAATCGACAAAATGGCATACTAGGTTATTTTTTAGAATTTCTCACCCCCACCCTTTGAATTTTTCACCCACCACTGATTTGCTATAATTTAATTTGTTATAAAAAGTGAGTTTTGGAATTAAATATAATTGATTTAAAATATAATAGAATATTCCGTATGTACATCAACGGAACTATTTTCAAATCCTTTAACGCTTTCGTAGATGCACCTACGAAAAAAATTTAATTTTATAAAAGAAAAAAGGTGCTTTCGGAGATACATCTACAAAAGCAGGGGGCATAAATAAAATTTTACCAAGTGGCTAAGAGATTAAGGGGTGGATCGAGATTTTCTCTATTTTCGCATCAAAATAGAGATTTTTTTTTAATAAGATTCATATATATAGCGAATAGAAACATTATAAGAGAGAAGGGGAGTTAAAAACCTCATCAAAAGAAACAAAAAAACTACTTAAAAATGTATATTTAACGTGTTCTTTACAAAATCTTTCCTAATTTTAAAAGGGATGGAATCAAAAAATTTAATGAGATTAGAAATCAAACCTATATTTGACAAAAAGTCTGCATAGCTATTACCTTCTGTGTAAATGTGAGCGATGAAAAAATTAGTGATGTTAGACGGATCTATGCACTTAGCTCAACGGGCTTTAAACCTCCAAGGCACCAAAGAATGGTTGGAGAAAGCTCTGACTATCAAGAGCGAGTCTAATTCGATCTAAAGCTTTGCCAACCATTACTCTTTCCAACTTCAATAGCTCTTAAGACTTTGCTTAACTATGGAATTCTTCTTTGTTGGGCTACCGAAAAGAACAAGCATCTTGTTGGTATATGTAGTACAGATCAATCCTTATAAGCCTTCCTTCAAGCATGCAGTCTCATACCTGCACAACCTCAGGATCCGTCTCATTTCGATGTAAATTCGGCGCCCACTCCTCGCCCTCTTCTACCTCAAGAGTGTCTTATTGTCATGCCTTGTGCACCGACAACCATTCTCCGCCCTCGTTGGCCTCATGTGTTACATGCCTACCAGTTTCCGCTTGGTTCGTCCCCGAACCATATCGTACTGGGAGATGTCTGCTCTGATACCATTTGTAACGCCTTAGACTACTTTCAGGATTACTGACTGACCTCACAAACCAATATAAATCTTTTCAGAATGTTTTGTCTTTACTAAAACGCTTTTCGAGAAACTACCTAGAAGGTCACTCATCCAAATATTATTCCAAGTCGAGCACGTTTAACTATAGAGTTCTTATTTGTTTGGGATACCGAAAAGAAGATGCATCTTGTTGGTATATGTAGTATCAATTAATCCTTAAAAGCCTTCCTTCAATGATGTAGTCCCATACATGCACAACCTCGAGATCTCTCTCATTCCGATGTGAATTCGGCAGCCATTCCCCGCCCTCTTCGGCCTAAAGATTATCTCATTGTCATGCCTCGTGCATCGAAAACCGCTCCCCGCCCTTGTTGGCCTAGGTTGTTACACAAAGCATTGTTACAACGGGAAGGCAACTAGATACCTTTATGACTAACCATATCATTTGTTGGAACACTATCATGCATAAGCTTCCAAACTAAAAGGGACATCGCTAGGGGGATGTCGAAATGCCATATAGTTATCTCCCAATCAAGTTTGGGAGTATAAGGGACTTTAAGAATGTAGGCCTCCTTGGAACTAATAATACCCGACTAAATAGTGGACTAGTACCGAAAATCAAAAGCGAGTTGATTAGGGATTAAAGACAACTTTTGGAGAATATTGGGGAACCAAATGGACCATTTAGTAGGAAACACCCACTGCCCTTCCTGGATGAAATTTGAAACAGTGGCGTAGGGATTAATATCATGTGACAAAAGAAAATCATGATTGATATCTTCAATAAGAGGACAGTCACACCACAAGTCAGACCAAAAAATGATAGAAACATTTGTGCCAAGAGACCTAGAAATGTGATTTCGCAACAGACTTCATTCTGATTTATGCCAATCCACACTGAGGAAAAATATGATGCTTGATAATTCCATAAGGCCGTAAAACTCTTTTCTTCAGCAATAAAGCCCAATCATCGGTACTATTTAAAAGGTCCCAACCAAGTTTCAAATTGGTAGCTTCATTATACTTAATTAAGGACCTAATATCTAAACCATCATGAGCAAAAGATTGGCACATCTTTTTCCAAACCATCATGATCAGCTTCTTATTGTTAATATTACCAGACCATATAAAATTTCTAGAAGCCTTTTCAATCTTTCGCAACACTAGCATAGGCTAAGAGTAGAGAGATATGGAATAAGTGAGCATACTTTAAATTGTTGACTGGACCAACGTGACTCTGTCTGCCACAGAGAGCAGGGATCTTCTCCAGGCAGTAAGCTTGGATATGATTTTGTCAGTCGGAGCTTGGAGATAATTAGCCTTGACTCTGTCTTTGAAGATGGGAACACCTAAATAATTGAAGGGAAAATAACCCTTGTTGAATCTAGTGATACTAATGATTTTATCAAGTATACTTTTCGAGATGGCTCCATAGTAAATAAAAGACTTCGAGAGGTTAGAAACTTGACCAGAAGCATTAAAATACTCCGAGATTTTTTTTTTGTCAAGGCATGAATATTTGACATTCTTCCAATGCAAAAAAACAGGATGTCATCCACGTAAAGGACGTGAGAAGGAACACAACAATCCTTAAAATATTTGATCAGATCTAAACCACCCGCATAAGCCAACTTGAAAATATTTCTACCGAGGACCACCGCTGCTAAACAGAAAAGAAGAAGCGACAAATGGTCACCTAGCTTAACTCTCCTAGAACACTTAAAGTAACCGTGATTGGCCCCGTTTAAAGATATAGATAAGTAAGCATAAGCAAGAATAGTTTGAATCCAAGAGCCGAGAGTGTTGGAAAAACCAAGCCTCTTAAACATCCATAATAGAAAATAAAGTAACTGAATAACATAATAGAAATGCAGAAAACACGATAGAGGCGAAAAGATCAACAAAATGGCAAACTATGTTATATAGTAACATTTATTGAAAATATTTTTAATTTCTACAATTTTTTAAACAAAAAACGTAAGTTTTGTGTCTTTTTGAAGAAAAAATAGTGTTAGTTTTATAATATAAAAGGATCATTTTGTTAAACTAAATGCTTTTATTGACTATATTGTTTCTTTATAATCTAATTCCAATTTTTTGTTTTGTTAATTTTACTTTTGATTATGTGAGAATGATGTAAATATTAATATTTTAATTTAAAAAAAATAAAATAATTTACTTTTATCATATATTATTCCCTATTATTCACTTATCAAATTCATGGAGAAAAATGTATAAATAAAAAATAATTTACTTTTATCACATATTATTTTCCCATCATTTACTTGTCAAATTCATGGAGAGAAATTTATAAATAAAAAATAATTTATTTTTATCATATATTATTGTTTTATAAAAAATAATTTATTTTTATCATATATTATTGTTTTTTTTAATGTATTGTCTTTATTTATTGTAGGTATAAAACTAATTTGAAGTGATAAAGTATTATTTAAATAGTACATTAAATCGCATTTGTTCATTTTTATTTGACACTACTCTTAAGTTGTACCTCCTAAAAGTTCTTAATTTCTCTCGTGATTTTTTTTAGATACAAGATGGCCTAAGTCCAATAGAACAAAAATTACAGACTAATAATGTGAGGTTGGATAATGCTAACTAGATCAGAAAATAAAGAGAATGTCAAATTGCAAGACTTCAGGATCTCTCTAGTATAGGTCGCACCCATACTTGCCAAAACTTTCGCACATCTATTTTCTTCACGACAAATGTGTTTAATACGGGTCTCCCAATCTAGCCAAGTGAATCGGTCGTTCTTGTCTGATTTTGATTACATTGGTTGTTGTAGTACATAATTGGGAGTTCTCCTTATTCGTTGTTAGAACAATCACTCTGACAAGTCTATCAAGTTTGTTGGATCAACATCATTGAAGATCTTGAATCTTATCAGTTTACTAATCTGCATCAACAGAAGAAATTATTGTTTTTCATATGTGTTGGCTAAAGCATCTGGTTGTTAGTGTTCATATTAATGATAATATGTAGTATTAAAATACTTGTATCTTTAACTTTAAAAATATTTGAAGATGTTACCATTTTATATGTGAAAAATATCGAATAGTGGAGTAGGCATAATGAGGACGAATTATTTAACCACTATATATCTGAGGTTCATCTTTCTTTCTCTATCACTTTTAATTTTTTGCATATTATCATGTATGTTAGGTATTGTTCATTATTAGAATGACACGTAGAATTAGATTTTGCTTATAGTGTTTCATCATATAAGTGTATGTATGAGATGCTTCTATTTCATTGAACATTCATTGCTTCAATTAAGATCGTATTGTATCTAAGTTGTTTGATTTAAATTGCTTGTCCAAGCAACTTCAAGTTCCGTAGTTGTTTATGATATTAATTGACTCATATTTCTTATAAAGACAATGAAATATATAGTTTTTGAATCCTTCAGCTACATTTTTCTTCGCGCTTTTAACTTTGATTTTGTAATAGAAAATATTTTTGAAAATAGTTTGAAAGGGGGAAGGTCTATTCAACCCATCCCTCTTCTAGTCATTCTCTTTCCCGTATTATCGCTCAACAATTGGTATTAGAACATGCAAGCTGCTCCCATGGTGCCAAGAATTGACCTCATAGTTGGTTCTTTTGATCAAGTCTAAGTGACTTCAAAAGTTGAAAATATGGATTTTTTTTATCTTAAAAGTTTTTTATTTGAAAAAAGAGTGTTTCCCTCTATGCAGATTCAATATGCTCATTATCATCTAAGCATTTTATTTATATCATTATTTGAATGACATAGATTTAACCGAAGTAACCCATTATTAGTATATTAATCAATCTTTAATTGTAAGTTTGAATTTCATTATAAGTAGATACATTCATGATTGAACTAATAAAGTTTGAGTTGTGTGCAAGTAATCGAAAACTTAGTAGTATAGCTTAAAATTTTTATTTACATTTGATGATTATTCATAAAAAAATAATTTCATCACAAAACGTATATGTCTGAATTTTGTGAAAGGGTTGTGAATAAAAGAAGAAACATTTCCTTGTTGACATACTCTTCCAAGGTCATAGTCAACGAAGATGAAGATAGTTTCGTGAATGTTGGCGTGTTCATTGATTATTCAACAAGCATTTAAGACTTCCAAAGTATTAAATTTTGTAAGATCCATATCATTGTTAAAGTGTTGAATCAGTTAGCCTAGATTGTCAAGACATTTGTTCAAGCAATGAAGTAGCTAATCGTCTGCCTATTATTATGTTGATGATCAAATAATCAAAACATATGTCGTTTAAGTTCATATGATATCTAATGAAGGAGTGTATGATAATATCTTCCAGACGTGCAAAGGAAATAGTATCAAATGGTTTATGATTGATTGTAATTCTCTTTTACTATTATTGTTGTCGTTTACTAATCATTTTGTGTGCAACAAGTCAAAGCCTAGATCGTCAAATTGGTATGATTGTTCCAAGCTCATTTATTCTTCTCGTAGCATCCCTTAATTTTATGTGTTTGATATGTGACCGATGTGTTGTTTGTTTGAACCATGTTTGTGTGATAGTATGCATAACACAAGTGATTCACCTAAGCACATCATATATAAGATCTTTTATTATTATTCATTTGTGTATATCATTTATTATTTATTATGAATCATTAAAAAATCATTAATCTTTTTAGCATACACATTAAAGTATTTTTTATCATTTAAAACTTTGTGTTATTTTTTCATTTCATAAAAATATTTGTTTCTCTCATGCATTAAATTAAAACTTTCAAAAAAAATTCAAAATTTTTCTATGTGATTCGAATCACAAAGACCCATAACTCAAATTAAGCATGCCATATTTTATTTAAATTAGTATGTTGACGTCTGATTCGAATCACACCTCATTTTGATTAGAATGAGAGCATGTTTTTTCATGAAATCTGAGCCCCTTGATTTGAATCTCAAGTAGTCCTACTTGAATCAAAAACCAAAAGTTGCTCTCAGATTCAAATCACATGTTCCTAATCTGAATCATAGATTTTCATATTTCATTCCTTGGCCTATGGCTTTGCATTTTCTTGTCATTAAACATTTTTATTAAAACTCTCACTCAAAAATCATTTTATAATTTCTTATTTTCAAAACTAAAACTCATTCTTATCAAATTACTTCTATCTCCACATTCATTCATACCCATTTCTTCATCATTATTCATCATCATTCATAATTCCATACTATGGACCAACATTAACAAAGTCTTTATGAGAAACAAAAGGACGAGAGAAAGTCATTCTCCTCTAATCCTTCATAAATTCATAAAGGTAAGAGAAGCAAGATGCAAGCAACCAAAGGTCCTCGAGTTAAGATTATTACTATAAGTAGATCTTTAAAAACAACCAAATTTCATGTTGTCTCTGCTCCTAATCTTTTTCATGTTGATGATACTCAAATTTGTAATGTGGTTGCATTAACTCTAAAAGTAAATCATTTGATTAATGATCATTATTTTAAGATGTATGCTGAACACTTTCTCCACAAACCCACTGAAGTCGAATATTACATATACAAAGCTGGGTGAGTCTCACATTGGTATTTAATTTCTTCAACCAATGAAGAACCATAGTGTGTTAAATTTATTGGGATAGATAAAAAGTATAACCCCAAATATTGTTAAAGTCCTCTACTGTAATGTGAATTATACTAGACTTAGAACTGCATTCATTTCGTGGTAAACTCATTAAGTTTCATTTTGAAGATTTTAAGAATTATTTTGGTTTATAAAACAAAGAAATTAAAGTGTGTCTATCCATTGCTTTTGATTTCAACCATAATGAGTTTGCTAAGCTAATATCCAATACAATTCACAAAGTTCATATTGACATTGTGAATTTTCAAATCAGTCAAATAAAGCGTGAAATGCGTATACTTCATTGGGGCGTGGTGAAACTATTATACATGAAACCTATAAATTGGGAAAGGGTTGACGAATTTGACCTTTACCTAATATGGTTTCTCCTTAAATAAAAGGAACTCGATAGGATGAAGTTTATCATGGATCAAATATACAGTTGACTACTCTGAAGCATCCATTGTTCTACACATCGTTCATTCAGTATCTTTTTTATTTGCATAATTTTAGTCAGGTAATGGAAGATATGTTTGAAGTTAGGGGTGGCAAAGTGGGCGCCCCGCCCCGCCATATGTCTGCCAAAAAAAAGCGGGGAGGACATGTCCGCCAAGTTAAAATGGGCATAAAAACCTAGCCCGCCCCGCCAAGGTGGCGGGTTGGCGGCCGGCGGGCTTGCCCGCCTATTTATTTATTTATCATTTTTTTTAATATATTATTATAATTCTTTTACATTTTAATTAGATTTTTCACATAGTTTTTAGAACAATTTTTTTATAAAGTATCTTTTAAACAAATTATACTTAAAAAATATTACATATATTCACAAATAAATGTATAAAATAAAATTATCAAGAATTAGAAATACTAGAATTAACTAAAAAAGAGCGGATTTTGACGGAGCGGCGGTCTTTGGTGGGGCGGGCTATGGTGGGCGGTGGGTTTTGGCGGGACGGGCTTAGGCGAGCGGCAGACCTAAAATCTCAACCAACCCGCCATTTTTTGGCGGGTGCACGAGCCGGCCCGTCGGGCCACGACCTGTTTTGCCACTCCTACTTGAAGTGTCAAAGGTGTTTGATTCTGATGCAGTAAACCTCTTCAAGGATGGTGATGGTTGGTACTTCATGGACAAAAGCGTAAATATAAACCAAATTGAGTCAAGACGTTAAGAAAAACCTATATGATATGCCACATAGTCACTATTTAATGTGTTTTTTACAAAAACTAGCGAAATGAACCATTTCATGTAATAAAATGTTACCTAAGAGACTACTTCGTAACATTTTTAAGTTAAGGGACTAAAGCAAAACATTTAATTAAGTTAACGGTCCAAAAGATACATTAAGCCTAATTTTTAAAATTTACAAATTAGTCTCTTTAAATTTTCAAATTTACAAATTGGTCTATATTTTTCATATTTTAAATTTGATCCAAATATTTTGAAATGTATGAAAATGGCCCCAAAATTTTTACAATGAATCATTTTAATACTCCATTCAAACAAAAGAATTTAAAAATAAAAGGATTTCAATTGAATCTTGCTTAGAATTTTAAATTTCTTAAAAAAATTCAATTACTTCATCCAAACACACACATAAAAGGTTTTAGGTGCATATGTAGTGTCAAAATCTTATGTATTTTAAACGTTTAATCCATTGACACTCCAGCTCCCTGGATTCTCCAACAAATGATATCAGAGCTAGGTTAGACTCAATGGTAGATCGGGAGTGGTGTGGGGTGACTCTCCCTTGGAGCTTGGGGTTGTGGTGTGAATGATTCAGTAAAAAAAATAAAAAAATGATTCTTTACTTTTGGCAAATTAGAGGTGAAATCAAAATGAAAATATTTCAGCTTATTAAAACCAAACAACACTTGTGAAAAATATATATATATGATTTCAAACAAACAAACAACCATCTTCAATAAACACAAAGTAACATCACAAGCAGAATTAGCCTGGAACTTACACAAATGATACCAGAATCAAATCAGTGTGACACAAACAATAATAGAGAGAAGGACAATAAAAATGTACATATATATAAGCCTCTCAAACAGACACACACTTTCTAGTTCTAGTCTTTCTCTATATATTATGTCTGTCACAACCAAACTCAAGCAATAAATTTCGGAGTCATGGAGGGGAGGCAAAGAATACAATTGTTATCAGAAGAACTACAAACCGCCAACACGAGCACACTTGAACTCTCTGAACACTTCCGTGGTGTCTGTTCACCTCTGCCATTTTCTCTCTGAAGTTACGCATAATTCAAATGGTAAGTAAAATATAGAAAATTATTGGTATGAAAAGTTTAAGAAACCAAAGTTGCAAGTAATCTTTAGAAAAAGCTATATGTAGAAATTACCAGATGAGCCATTGCCCTTTGTTCCTTGCTGAGCTGGAGATATTGACTGTTCGACGCGTGGAGAACCCTGCCTACCAGTTGCACCAGGTAAGGAATGTCTCTTCTTAATGCTAATGTCTTGGTCGTGTACGTCTGGACTTGATCTTGGAGAGGAGTTTGCATTTATTTTGGCTCTAGCGGATTGTGTAGCTTGCATGAAACGGGGAAGAGATATATTGTTACTACTGTTATCTTTAGTAGGTTCTTGATCGTTGTGATCTGGTTTTACCGAGCCAAATGAGTTGCGTCTTTTTCCATTCAGATGATCCTTAGGCAATTGTTCTTTACTACCTCTTGATCCTGAGTCGGGATTTGCATTCGCAGGAGACTTGTTACCGACAGACACTCTTGAGCCTGAGTCGTTGTTTGAATTTGCAGGAGACTTGTTGCCGACAGACAGTACCCTACGTCTGCTACTTGATCCAGTCTTGCTGATTTTATTCTCTTTAGGTTTCACTGAAACCTGACTTGAAGGTGTTCCTTGAGATTCAGGAAATGTCATGTAGCTTCCTGGTGAAGCTTCTGGAGATAACTTGAAATCCTGCCGAACAGTCTCGGTTTTTTCTGTAAGCAAGTCAGATGCATTATTCTCAGGCTCAACCGCAGGCTCTTGGGAGTTCACTGAATCAACATTATTGCCACTGTGACCGATAACGTTATCTAATTGATTCGAACTAGAGATAGGTAAGTTTGAAGTCAGAGTGGCAGAAGGATTGTCGGTCTCAACACTGTGACCGGTCTTGTTTTCAGGATTAACTATTCCTTCCACTAAATCTTTGGCATCGTGCTCGCTTTCCAAAGTCTCGGATCTGTCAGGTGAATCAAGAGTTGAGCTAATAGAGAGTACGGTACCACTTTCAGGATCACCAATTCTAGAAGGAAACGGCGTAGAATTCTCAGATGAGATGAACTCTTTTGATATGTATGCAGTATCTGCTTGTGATTCAACCGATACATCCTGATCGAACAAATAGTTTGGTCTACCCGAATTTGCATTTGAACTCAGCTCTTCAAATTTTGATTGAGCAGCAATAAATGCAGGGTTGCTTAACTTCCTTGAAACACCTGCAATTTTCTTTCCCTCGGTCTCTAGTTGGTCCGAGGCAGATGCTGTAACTGATTGTCTAGACATTTCACCATCAACATCTCTATTCTGAGGAGAACCAGAATCCTGTCCGACACTTGCGTTTGATTCCGTTATTTCATTTTGGAAAGAATCTATTTCAGGGGATGCTTCTTTAACATTATCTGTAACCGTATTTTCGGGAGGACCCTCTTCCAACTTATCCTTTATAAGAGAAGATGTAGAGGGGCTTGCTTGAAAGTATGAGTTGGTATCATCGTAAGTAGAGGTTTTCTCTTCGTCCTCGGACGGTAGAGGTGAATCAGCTAACTGAAGAATAACTTCAGATGGAGTATCTGTATCCAACTGAGATACACGAGTGCTATCGTGGGTTTCATCCAATTGTTCGGACGTACTAACTGGCTTTTTATTTTCTGCAGAATCTTTCGCTGAAACAGACATCCATCTCTCCAACCATTTCCAAGCAGAGTCACCTTCAGAAGGATTACATTTGACATGGATAGATTTGTTTTTCGGTGTTGATTCCAGCAGCTTCAGTGAACCAAAACGACAGAAGATTTAGTATGAATAAACAAACAGATGATGTTACACAAACAAACAGATGATGTTACACAAACAAAACAAAACCTAACGTTAACTGCACCTGACGAGCAAAGTTATTGCTGAGAAGCTTTTCCACAGAACTGTGTTTTGCATTTGATTTGGCCGTTTGATGCTCATTATCCTAAACCACGTTAAAAACAAGCCGACGTGTTTAGAACAGGTCTTGCAGCACATAATATGTGACAGTAATACAAATGTAGTAAACAGATATCTTCGATGAAAACATTCTCGTAATCTCAGGCAAGACTCAGAATCACAACTACTAATAGAAAAAACTTCAGCAATGTATGGTATCAAGCATAAAATTAGTAGCTACTGAGAAAACCAAACATTGAATTGATTGCACTCGAGCATGATATTTGATAATAAACAAAATTCATATACCAAAGTTTTTGAGTAATCATCTTTGCCATTTGAATGTGCATGCCGAGCTTGTCGTGCTCGCACAAGGAGCTGCATTTTAACAATAGCTTGAACACATCGCAGCGTCCCTACAGCATGCCTCCTAACCAAGTGCCCGCGAACAGCAGCTTGCAATTTCACTACATTCTTACTCTTTATCAATGCTCTCTGAGCCTGAAAGAAACAAGAACAAAATATTTTTAAAAAGACAATTACTGTTTTATTCTTAAAAATGTTCTAGATCAGCTATGAAGCACAAATACAGACTCTGACACGTCAACACCGGTAATAATTTGATAACATGAAACACTACAAGTAGCGGTGCCAATGCCCGACACACTGGACACCAGACACGCCTTCCATCTGAAGTGTCGATTAGTGCTAAGCAAACCTTGTAAAAAACTTACCAAGTATCCTCTAATGGAAGCCTGGACGATTATCACAGCAGATTCCGGTAGATTGACATCCGCCTTATCCTCAGTTTCAGTGACAATTGTCTCCGGCACCTCTGAGTATTCATTGGTGGATAACTGAGGCTTCTCCTTACAGAAATCTGTTGTACAAATCTTTTCAACAACAACAGATTCAGCCGGGGATTGAAAACTAATACTCGGATATTCTGAAATCTCCTTATTTGCCGTAGACGGAGGAGTCTCAGTCGCAATCACAGTATTGCTAAGCACTCGATGCCTTGCAGATCTCTTCCGAAAACTCCAACCGCGCTTATCATTAGAATCCTTAACCTGGAAAATGTTCATAATCCATCCTCATGAATTTAATTTACTCCAATTACTATCTAAAAAACAATAATCAATTATTAATAATCAGATCAAGTAACATTTTCCAGCATTTATAAACAGCTCCATCACATCCATTTCTAACCCTTAGATCAAACTTCAAAGATCACAAAAGAACAAGAAATTCAAAAAATAATTTTCCTTTTAAAAAATATTATCTTATCCAAACAGCACCTTGTAGTTAATCAATTATGAACTTAAGATATCATAAGTGAAAATGAATCAAATCTTCAATATAAATCCAAAAATAGAAAGATGAAACAACAAATTCATCAATGCAAAGAACCTTGCATAAAGACAACAACCGAAATTCGTAACATCATGAACACAAACAACGTCGGATCACAGAAAAACAAAACCAAAAAACACAGAAACATACAAATCAGAAATGGTCAAAATTAAAACATAAACCTCGGAATCAGTCAAAGACTTCACCTCAGAAACAAGTTGTTGATCTTGTTCTTTGTCAGCACCACCACTGCATGTGATTAATCTTAAACAGGAGCTAGATTTCACCATAGCTATGAGTATGTTTCACAGTCTTGTTGTTCTTCTTCTTTTGCGAACAAAACAAGAACAACTATGCAGTTACCATATGCTATGTTGGAAAATGTAACAACGGTAAGTTTAAAAAACACGGACCTCAAAATTTTCCTTCAATTTACCTCAATGCTTTGCTTTCAAGTCCGTCTTCCTTATTTTCAAATTTTCAATTTTTTTATTAATATAATAATAACTCTTTCCTTAAATAAATGAATTTTAAAAATAAATATTTTGAAATGAAGTTACTTTTTGGATTGAAGTACTAGTATTAATCATGTTTAGCTTTATGGGACTATGTTAGATTTAAAAAAGGAAATAATTAGTGATTATTACTCTTTGATTTTTGATATACTGAGTAAGTTGAATTGGTCTTGCTTTTTTTTTGTTGGAATCAGTAGCGAGAAACTCACTCTTTATGGAGTAAAGATATTTTTATTTTAAGAAAAGATATCTATCTAATAAATAGGAGTATTACGTTTACGCTTTACACATGGTGATGTAGCTGTTTGATGAAGGGTTCTAGGATAAGGGTTGCTATATTTTGGTATAATAAGATAGGATGAAGGATAAGCATTACATAGGTTCAATTAAATTTTACACCTTAATGCTGATTGGTTTTTTTTATTCAGCTGCATTTTGATTGCTTTCAGCTTAACTGAATGTCATAAATTTGAATCTAATTCTAAAAAAATTGAGTCAATATTATATGGTTCATACAAAAAACAAATGAGCTGTAAGTTTTATCATTCAATTTTAATGTGAAATTAAAAAGTTTAACTATATTAAATTTTATGATAGATGAGATGAAAAATAATGTCAACCAAAATAAATAGTTTTGAATAAATTTAATTAATTTATTAAATAATATAAGTAAAATCATATTAACAAGAAAAAGAAATAAAGTGAAGTAACAGATAAAATTTATTTATCAAATTTGATCAAATAGATCTACTCTTGAAGAGATATTAGCTCTCTGGTTCACTATACTTCAATAGTTATAAAATATTATGCGATGAGTTATAATACAATGTTCTTTCAAATTTATAAGAATATCATATTTTCTACACAACACAAAATCCAATGTGTTTAAAAGTGTTTATAAATCTCTTTAAATACCTCCAAACGGTCTTTAATTCTTAAAACAACGAAATTTAAGAATCTCTGTCTATCTAAGGTTATCTCACTGGAACTTCACCTATCTCAATTTTGTTTCCAACAATGACTAGCAAGTGACATTATAGGTGTTAATAGAAAAATATCGTGTTTCTGGAAGAAAAAATATGGTAACGTATTATGTTCCTCCAGGAAGCATTACATTAATGCCAAACACAGTGCATGTTCGTGAATCTTTCAAAGGAATTTTAAACAATTCACCACTTTGACTCTAAAATGATGATGATATCAATTTACATATCAACCACCTTGTTACTCTTATTAAAGCTTGAACCATTCTTCAACGAACTTGACCAATTACAAGTAGTGCTTGAACTTTGATCTAGACAATGATTGGGTGAACACATATGTTGGACTCTTCTCCAAAGCTACCTTTTAAAGCTCACGATTTCATTCAACTCGATCATGTCCCTTATGAAATGAAAATGAATATTAATGTTTGTTTGTCATTTTATGACACACTTAATGATTGACTAAGTGAATGTCACTTTGACTATCACAATGCGTCTTCACACATTCTTGAGTGATCCTTAACTCTTTAATCACGTGTTTGTATCATATGGCTTCCTTGACCCCTTCAATATAGGCAACGCGACCACCAATTACTTATTTGCCTTCCAGCTTATAGTTTTTCTAAACAACGTAAATGAGTGTTGACGGTTTTAAGATCTTTCATTCTAAACCACTCCACCACTTTCACCCTTAAGATCCTCTTAGTTTCACCAAGATCTTTCATCAAATTTACCATTCAAAGTCTCCTCGAGCTTAAAGGTCTCTTACTTGCTATTAAGATACCATAAACATACAAAAAAGGTAAAAAAATGTCTCTCTTATTCCATTTCAATATGTATAAATAGTTTCCATAACTATTTCTCACAAAACCATGTAAAAGAAGAAATCCATCAAATTGATGATACCACTGCCTCGGGCTTTGTTTTAATCCACACAAATATTTTTTCAAAAAAATTACTTTAGACCCGTCCTTTACAAAACCTTCATGTTGCTCCATGTAGATTTCCTCTTCAAAGTCCCCATGTAAGAAAGTTGTTTTGACTTCTATCTGTTCTAACTAAATATTATATTGACTAACAATTGTCTTAAGTACCTTTATTGAACAATATTTTACCACGTGCGAAAATATCTCATTCTAATCAATCTCATCCACCTAAGTAAACATTTTGAATAAGTTTTTCCATAAACCTTGGCGCTTCAATCTCTGAAATACCCTATATGTTCTTGAAGAATCATTTGCATCCAACCACCATTTTTATTAGAAAGTATCACAAGCTCTCAAGTATGGTTGTTCATCAGTTAATGTATTTCACCATTCATAGCCTTCAACTAATTTTTATAATCTTTGTTTTCAAATATTTCCCTGAAGGTCTCGGTTACGAGTCTTGCAATCCTCAGACACACTCAGAGAATAAAAATTAATATCAACATGACTGCACCTCTGGGGTGGTTCAATATATCTTCTAACTATATCACGAGCCAACTGGTAATCAAGAGTCGTTGTAGGTTTCCTCCCCTATAGTACTAGAAGTGAGATCTTTAACTTCTGCATCATCTCTAGTCTCATTAGCAAGAACCTCCACCTCAAACCGAGTCTTCTCAGTCATAGTTTCTAATTCAAGTTTCTAATTCTTCCACTTCCAGGTTTTTGTAATTCATCCTCACACGAGACACATCAAAAGTAACATTCCACCTTATGATAAATTTTGATCCTTTTTATACATATTCCACAACCTGTAACTCTTCACAATTCAAAATAACCAATGAAGACACGCTTCATAGCCCCAACATCAAGCTTGTCTTGCAAGATGTATGCAAACTCTGAAGCTCATATGAACTTCAAATTATAGTATACTAGTTTACCACTCCAAATATCCATAACTGTTTTGAAGTTTATTCACGTGGATTGATATTTGTTGATTAGGTAACTTATTATAGAAACAACTTCACCCCAAAACCTATTTAGTAATCCAACTCCAAACAACATTAATCTCACCCTCTAAAAAATGGTTATATTCGTTCGCACAACTAGGCCACTTTGTTAAGGTGTGATAGTAATGGCTATATGCCTCTTGATAGTTTTTTCTTCTTATAAAACTCATTAAATTGCTTTGACAAAAAATTCATATTCCATTTCTCGACATGTTCAATTTAGTTCCTTGTTGATTTCATATAAAAGTATTTCATTCCTTGAACTTTTCAAAGGTATCACTTTTATTATTATTTTTTAATGTATAAACATACTCTTCTATAAAAATCATTAATATTACTGAGAAAGTAATAATCGCACCTATGAGTTTTCACTCCTGTTCAACCCCATTGATCCGAATGAAGTTACCTCAATGACCTATTAGATTTATGTGTGTCACTCTCAAACTTTAAATGTGTTGTTTTCCTAGCATGCAATGATCATACAATTCTAGTTTGTTCAATTTCTTACTTCATAAAAAATCTTGTTTCCTTAGTTCAACTAAACCCTCTTTCAGTGACATACCCTATTTCAAATGTATTAGCCTGGTTTTGTTATAAAAGTCATTACTAGTTAATGATGTATGACCAATAACATTAGAAATCTAAATATACAACCCACACATTTTAGACTCTTTAGCCAACCAACGCACCATAAAAATTTGCCAACACTCTGTGTTCAATTTTAGTGCAATAACATAAATCATTGAACATGCAATTATGGACAACACAATCCGCTTAAGCTCAGGAACATACCTCATATTCTGTAGAAGGAACTCACAAATATCGAACAATTTAAGTTTAACCACACCAATACCATAAACTTTTCAAGTCTTGTCATCATTGATTCAAATGAATCCACATTTTTTCAGCTCCATAGTCTTAAAGTATTTCATCTAAGTTGATAAATGTTATCAGTAAGGGATTAGAGTTAAATAATCTAGGAAATGAGTAATCACATAGAATAATATTGGTAACCAGTAAAATCATGTAAAGAGTGAAAGGAAAACATATGTCAAACTCGTCCCTAATAATGTTTTAAAAATTAATTTTACAAACTTAACTTCTTGTCATTTAAACTATCAAACAAACCAACTAAATATTTATGTTCAATTAATAGAATTTGAGACTTAATAATAGTTGTAGTGTTTTGTGTTGATGTTCCTAATAGGAGTTTATATTGTCACATTAAATAATTTGTTTTTTTCCTTTTTTTTTTGACTAATTTTTCTTCTTCTTATAATTAACACTTTCAAACTATTTATATCATCAATAATGTGTGGGGATTTTTAAAAATAAAAGTGACAAAAATGATTGATGTTGGTGGAAATTGAAACATTAAAAAAAATATCTCCAAACAAGAGACGAATTTGCCAAACGTAGAATCATATCAGATTCTCACAATCTTATTTATTTTTCATGCCAATAATGTGATAGAATTATAAATCACTTAACATCGTTCAATTTGAGGTTGAAAAGTAATCTTGTGAAAAAGTTTCGTCTCTTTTGGTGGCTCGCTATGATTTGGTCAATTTGACTTATAAACAACGACATTCTTTTTGTTGAGAATCTTGTCGTAAATTACGACAAAATTCAATATCAATTTGTGAGGCAAAGAATAGTAGCAACCAAAATAAATGGACTACAATAATAATTCATACACAGATAATATAACAGAATAAAGCGAGAAAAGACGAAGGTTTGTTTACCCAATTGGATCAAACGATATACTCGGGGGGAGAGAGCATCTCTCCAATTCACTATACTCAAAAAGTTGTTACAAGAGATTACATATGAGTTGCAAAAAAATAGCATTCACATTTCTCAAAGAACAAACCCAATTTTCTACCCTAGTGTTTCTCAATCTCTTTAACTCTCCATATAAGAATCACTCAAATCAAGGTGTTTAAAAGTATTTCCCAATTTTCTTAGATAACTCAAAAGGTTTTCCAAAAACCTTTGCCTTTATAAGTTTTCCCTTGAATTTCCCTAAACCCTTATTTCTCCATTTTTCTCTAAAGCTATAACATTATCATACTATAATGATACAAATTTATAATAGCCAAAATCCAACAAATACATAACAAATTCCAAAACATATTTTCTTAACCGTTAGAATAAAAGATATTATTATAATCTTATAATATCTCTCAAATATTATAAATATTTTATAAATATCTCTTAGACTATTATAAATATATATTTTATAATATCTCTTAAACTATTATATATATATATATATATATATATATATATATATATATATATATATATATATCTTATAATATCTTTTTATATTAATTTATATGATCTCCAAATTAATATACAATATTATAATGTTAATGAATGGATCAATGAATCAAATTGACTGAACTCGATATTCGTAAATCGCTCGAATTAGATTATTTTTCGGCTTTCTGAGTTTTGAAAATCTCGAAACATATTTTCTTTCTCTTCATCAACAAAGATTTTAAGATATACTTCAACAATCTCCACCTTGACTTTTAACCTTGTTGATATCAATTTAACCATCAACAACATTGTTGCTCTCTACTAGATTGAAACTCTAATCAATAACCATGATCACATTCAAACAACCCTTGAATCTTGATCTCGCCACTTGCATTCACTTGTTTCCCATTTAACCATGGGGCTCACTTGTAAACAATACCTCTTTGCTTCACGATCACCGCACCACTTGTTGTGAATTACGACAAAATTCAGTATCAACTTGTGAGACAAAGAATAGTAGCAACCAAAATAAATGGTCTACAATAATAATAATTCGTACACAAATAATATAACAGTATAAGGCGAGAAAAATATGAAGGTTTGTTTACCTAGTTCGATTAAACGATCTACTCTAGAGCAGAGAGCAGTTATCCAATTCACTATACTCAAAAAGTTGTTACAAAAGAATACAGATGAGTTACAAGAAAATAGTCAGTTCCCAAAGAACAAACTCTATTTTCTACCCAAGTGTTTTCCAACCTCTCCAACTTTTAAAAAATATTTTCCAATTCCCTTATATAACTCCAAAGGTTTCCCAAAAACCTTTGTGTTTTTAAGTTTCAAAGATTTTTCAAAAACCTTTGTCTTTATAAATTTTCTCTTGAAATTTCCTAATCTCTTATTTTTCTATTTTTCTTTAAAGCTCTAAAGTTGTCACACTATAATAACAAAAAAATACGTATTTATAATAGCCAAAATCCAAAATCCAACAAATCCCAAAACATATCTCCTTAATTGTTAGAATAAAAAATATTATTAAAATCTTATAATATCTCTCAAACATTATAAATATTTTATAATATCTTTTAGATTATTATAAATATATATCTTATAATATCTTTTCATATTAATTTATGTGATATCTAAATTAATATAAAACATTATAACATTAATGAATGGATCAATAAACCGAATCGACCGAATTTAATATCCGTAAATCGCCCGAATCAGATTATTTTTCAACTTTCTGATTTTCAACAATCTCAAAATATATTTTTTTTCTCTTCATCAACAAACATTTTAAAATATCCTTCAATACTTTTAAACGATGGCATAAAAAGGATAATTGAATTTTTTTCCTAACAAAATCTTTCTCTTATGAGTGGGTGGGTGCAAGGTCTAAGAGATTGATAGTTTGTGATAGAAATTTATGGCTCATTAATCGTGTTTTCACTAAGCCACGTCTAACTTCTTTATAGTCTTGCTTTCTTTGTATTAGGCTAGGGTACTCTTTATACTCATATTAATACAATTAGAAAGCAAGAAATTAAGAAAAAATATATATAATGGAGAAGAAAAATAAAGAATACAATGAAGAAAATAAAATTTAATGCTTAAAGCATAAAATACTAGTTCTATAGAAGAAAAGGAAGAAAAATATGTAGATGCATGTTGGTGGTCTTTGTGGCATGATAGAGGTTTCCACCAATCAGACAGACAATCAACTAATTTGCTGACAACAATCTTGTCCTCAAGCCCTCAAAACGTGGCTGGCACATGGCCTTTGCAGGATATTACCATGTTTTAGATAAATACTATATTTTGCACTACAATTAGTGTTTAGGCTTATTAGGCAACATAATTTCATTTATTAATCCTAATTTTCAACCTCCTATTTTTTTTGACATGGTGAGTAAAACATACTGTAAAAACTAATGGCGTGCATTTTTAAATTTAAAATAAAAGACAATATGATAAGATAAAAAATTTGATAAATATATGATACAAAAATAACATGATATATTTTTGTATCATATATTTATCAAATTTTTTATCTTACCATATTGTCTTTTTTATTTGCTTCAAAAAAAAAATTATATATTTATTATATCATGTGTTTAATGCACGCATGATATTATTATTTTATATATTTTTTATGTAATTAATAGTATAATATGATTATATATATATATATATATATATATATATATATATATATATATATATATATATATATATTTTATATTTAACTTATAAAATTATATTTAAAAAAATTATAATTATAATTTAAATTTTAAAATTTATTTTTTATCATGTCCTATTAATTTTTAATCCATTTCAAATTTAAAATTAGAATTTTAATTATTTTTAAAAACTTATCATATCGTTTTCTTTGACATGCATGTCATTTTATTTTATTAAAAAGAAAACTTAGATACAATTTTTTAATATAATTTTTATTATTTTTCAATAAACATATGACAAATGTAATTAAATATAATTTAAAAAGTGAAAATGGGAGAAAATTATATGTATAATAAAAAATTATACACATGTCATATTTTTATTGGAAAATAGTAAAAATCACACCTAAAAAATTATATTTTAATTTTATTCTTTTATTAAATATTGAATTGAAAAATATAATCTTATCTTTTATTTTGCACAACAAACATACTTTCATATTTAATATTCAAATTTCGCTAGTGTCAATAATTTTATGATTGATATATTAATAAAAAAAAATTACTCTAATTTTAATTGAGCTCCAAAATAGAGTGAGATTGTTCTTCTAAATTATAAAATTGATTTTGAAAATTTCAAGAAAATAGTTGATATATACCTTTTCAAAACCCACTCTTTCACGTGTACTTAACATGCATATATATATATATATATATATATATATATATATATATATATATATATATATATATATATATATATATATATATATATATATATATATATATATATATATATATAAATGCTGTAGTTGATAACCATATATAGAAATGCTGTAGTTTTACTAAATTTATAGTCTAAATATATAAATATATAAAATAGATTTAGTTAGTAATGATTTTTTTTTACTAGATTTACATAGAATTTTTAATTAGTATTTTTTTATAATTTGTTAATGTATATAATTAAAATATAATTATTTTGTAATGATTTTTTTCACGTGCTTGCTATAGTGTTTTTTTAATAATTTATAATGCAATTTGATAAATGTTTGCAGCTTAATTATTACCTGTATGTCAATTTTAATTTGAGGAGTATTAGTTAATGTCGTACGTTGTGAAATGTCCTTTTCTTTTATAGGCACTCAACAAATTATTGACGTTTAAAGTTACTTTTTACACGTGAATTTAGTCCACAAAATTTTTTCAGTGTATTTGTTTCTTGAGTGAAAAAAAGTGTTTGTTTTGTTTTTTTAGATGGTTAATTTTAAAATTAAAATATTGTATCAATACTTTACTGCACTTGAAAAATTATTCTAAAATTTAAATATTGTATATATTAAGTAGAGCTTAGAGGTAGTGCAGTGTCACCGTAAAATTTTTTAGACGATCAGTGCATCATAACTTTTAAAAATAAATATTTTATGTTTAATTTAAAAAAAAATTAAATTTTTATAAAATTTAACGAATTAGATTTCACTGACAGTGTAAAACTACTTTAGAGCATCTCCAACCGTGAACGTATTTTTGGGTTCCTTGTGGGACCTATTAAGCCACGTCAGCTAGAAGCAACTCAACTCATTTTTATCTCCAATGGTGCAACTCTGAAGAACCCATATTGGGTCCCACAATTTTACTTTATTTATTAATATTTTATTCATATTAAATTTTATAGTAATTAAAATAATAATTTTAATTATTTAAATTAAAATTGATATAAAATAAATAAAATTCAAATTGAAATGATAATTAATATTAATCTCAAAGACATGACATATAATTAAAAACAATAAAAATAAATGACATCACACAATAAATTAAACTTAAACTTCATCATCTACATGTCCAAAACGTTCCCAAATATACTCGATTAAATTTCCTTGAAGTTGACGATGAACTTGTTTTTCTCGAATACTTGCCCTTCTTTGTAGTCTTGTTGCAAGATTCGGATGAGGACCGCTAAATGTTTCGGTTGTTGAGTTGTTGTCATCCACATTATCGTAAGAGTAATCAAAATTACCTCCATATGTATGTCGTTCGTCTTCAACAATCATTTTGTGCAATATGATGCATGCATATATGGTATGCTTGAGGGTGTCCATGTGCCAAGCACGTGCTGGGCCACGTATAATTGCAAATCGAGATTGAAGCACTCCAAATGCTCGCTCCACATCTTTACTAGCTGATTCTTGATGTTGAGCAAATAACTTTTTCTTTTCTCCCTGTGGCATTGAAATGGTTTTGACAAATGTAGCCCACTCAGGATATATATCATCTGCTAAATAATACCCCATATTATATGGTGAATCAATGATTGTATATTGCACATTGGGAGCATGTCCTTCCAAAATATCGTTAAACACATTAGATTGGTTTAACACATTAATGTCATTGTTTGAACCTGCAATACCAAAAAAAGCATGCCAAATCCATAAGTCTTGTGATGCCACTGCTTCAAGCATGATTGTGGGCTTACCATGATCACCTCGACAAAATTGTCCTTTCCATGCAACAGGACAATTTTTCCATTCCCAATGCATACAATCAATAGAACCCAACATACCTGGAAAGCCACGTGACTCTCCCATTTGTAAAAGATGTTCAACATCAGTGTTGTTAGGCTTTCTCAAATACTCAGCCCCAAATACGGCATTCACGCCCTGAACGAATCTTTATAAGCACTCAATTGAAGTGCTTTCACCGATTCAGACATACTCGTCTACAATGTCAGCAGCAGACCCATACGCCAACATACGAATAACAGATGTACATTTCTGCAATGGTGAAAGACCCATTTTACCAGTTGCATCGACCCTCATTTGGAAATATTCATCATGATTTCCAAGGGCATCTACAATTCGAAGAAATACATGCCTATGCATTCTGAACCTTCTTCGAAATTGAACATCTGTGTATACTGGATTTTCCGAGAAGTAGTCATTGAACAATCGATTATGCCCTTCTTCACGACCTCGATCTATCGTTGTTCTTTTCTTTTGCCTAGAGGAACTTCCAGATTGAAGTTCATTCTGAAGCTCTTGTTCTTTATCACTGTCGTCCATAAATTCTTCTTCAACCAACTCCCAAAATTCTTGATCGTAATTATCTGAATCGTCTGAATCCATTTTAGTAAATAACGAGAGAAGAATAAGATGAGAATGAGAAAATAATGACATAAGTGGTAGTATATATAATAGTTTGAATAACGGCTAGTTTGAATAACGGCTTGTTTGAATAACATAATATTTATTATAATTTAAAGTGGTACTAATGACCATGTTACATAGGTGTTGATAAATTAAAGTGGTACTAATGACCATGTTACATAGGTGTTGATAAATTAAAGTGGTACTAATTACCATGTTACATAGGTGTTGATAAATTAAAGTGGTACTAATTACCATGTTACATAGGTGTAGATACTAACTACATTCCATATTTTTTTTCATCTTATTACAATATTTTTCATGAATATCTCGTTGACTATCGCTCATAGTAGAAGTGTCTTTCATCATTAGTTGCACTACCTTTAATTCTATCTCGTCCTCCTTACTTTGCGCTAGTCTTTCCATTAACATTGCTCTTTTATTCCTTGCATCTTGCGTTTCATTTGGAATTTCCTTTGCCTTACCCTTCCTTTTTGCTGCTTTTTGTCCCATTGGACGCTCCATTGGTGATGATGAGTTAAACTCATAACTTGAAGGTGTATTTGGGTTCTCCGATGATGCCTCACTAGCATAAGTCTTTGTTATTTTTGAAGAACTTTCAATCGATTCTCCCATCCATTTAGGTTCATCTTTTAACAATCTCCATGCGTACTCAAGGTTGAATGTTGTACCTTGATCCTGAGCAAAAAATGCATTTGCAGCGGCCATGACATCGTTCTCCGATGTCCCACTTTTCTTTCCATTAACAGCTTGTTTGTAACACCCAACAAATTTTTGAACCAAGCCATTTATTCGATGCCATCGACATTTTAATTGTCCCTTTAACTTTTCCCGCGATTGCCCACGATATTGGTTATAATTGGCAGCGACTCTTACCCAAAAACTCTCAGCCTTTTGATCAACTCCCACAATTGGATCCTTTGAAACATTGAGCCATGATTGGATAAGTAGTATATCCTCATCCCTTGTAAATTGCTCTCGAGATTTTTTTTTTAACAACAACCCTTTCTTCATTTTCAGTACCAACTTGAGTAGAAAATGGTGGAACTTGAGTAGAAAATGGTGGCATCGGTGGAATTTGAGAATTTTGAGGATTGGGATTTTGATAATTTTGCATGAAATTGAACATAGCTTGTTGATAATGAAAATGATTAGGATCCATTTGACCTAAACAATTGTAATTTGAAGTAAAAAAAATGAAAATTTGAATTAAAAGGATGAAATTGTGAGAGAGAAAATTGAAATTGAAGAGAAAATAAAAGTGTTGGTAAAATTTGTGTTGGTTAATTTTTTTCACAAAACTATATTTATAACTAAAAAATAACTAAAAAAAAGAAAAAAAAAAGCAACTAGCCGTTGGTAACAGCTACTTTTATTATTAAAATAAAAAAAAAATTGAAGAACCGTTGTATGATTATACACTGATGGCCAGGTGGAGCTCCAAAGCAAAGAAAAAGTGACCTCAATTCATTGCCATGCTGGCAAACTCACTTGAGGAACCACCCGCTGGAGGTGGTCTTACACTGTCGTTGCATTTCTATTAAATCCATACTCTTAAATATAGTAATGCGACTATTCAAAGTGATGAGAAAGATAATGATATATGAGAATTGTTTTAGATAAATTTAAGTATTTATTTAAATAATAAAATAAGTCTTGAGCAAAAAGATTATAAAAGTCTATAGAAAATATTATAGTATTGATCCATCCAAAAAAAATATTATAGTATAGATAATAATAAAAAATATTTTTCAATTATTATAAGTAATAATTATAAATAATTATAAATTGTAGTGTGAACGATGTCGAGAAAGAAACCAAGAAGGAGATATCGACCAGTTGGATGACACTAATTATTAAATATATTGCGAAAGGATAATCATCTATATAGATATTCTCCTAGTTGGGAATGAACATCTTAGAACTTTTCACAAAGTGGATCGAAGTATAATAGTTAAAGAATATTATCATAACATCTTGCATTTCTTTTAAATTGTCCTCGTTATATTTGGTATCTTTAAGTTGTGGTAACTGATAATGGAACGCAATTTGCAGATATGAGGTTTAGGAAATTGCTAGAAAATTTCTAAGTAAATTTGTTAACTCCATTGAACACCCTTATACCAAAGGTCAATCCGAGTAAGCAAATAAAGTCTTTCTAATGGGCATAAGGTAAAGGATAAACAACACCAAGAAAATTGGGCAGAGGAAATTCCACATGTCATTTGAGCATACTGAACTACCATCATTCTTCCACGAATGAGACTCCTTACTTACTCACTTATGGAGCTAAACTGGTGACCCCAACTGAGATAAGAGAATTAATTTAAAGGATATCACACCATGTGTATAGGTAAACTAATGAAGAAGGTTGAAAAGAAGAGTTGAACCTTTTTGAAGAATGCATAAATTTGGCCATGATAAGCTAAGCCATTGAAAAGCAGAAAATGTCATTGAAGTGCAAAAGAAAATTCATACACTTGAAGTTTTCCCAAAGAAATCTCGTGTTAAGAAGATCATATGTATGTAACAAAACATATCAGGTGGGAAAATCGGCCTCCAATTGGGAAGGGCCATATAGAGTAGTTACCGGTTTTGAAAAATAGAGCTTACATTTTGAAGACCTGGGATGACGAGACAATTTGTTAGACCTGGAATGCGACAAAGGTTAAAATATTTTAAAGGTAGTCTGCAAACCAAAGTTAAAAGTTATAATATGATTAATACAAATACATATTTTAGTCTCGACTCCCTATTTTACAATGTCTGCAGAGTCAAAAGAACTTACAAGAAAAACTTGAAGGGAACAATCTATACCTCTCAAGGGAATAAAGAAAAACCCTAGAAGTGCTATCAAGAAGGCACAAGAGCCTCACTCAAAATTGTTAACCACCATCAAGATGAACAACCTCAATCAGCCGTCAAACCTTTCTCGAGCTTATATAGCACAAAAAAATGTCGAGCATGAGTATCTTTGATTGAGAACACTCGTACAAACAAAAATGATGATAAAGTATAACAAACATTATAAAAATTATATATATCGAAACAACGTTCATGATCCTCTATTTAGAATACATAGATAAGTCCGTCTACGATCCCAAAAGTAGACAACAAGAACAAAGAAAATCAAGAGAAGTAATTTGGAGGGAAGGCCAACTCCCTGTTAATTAATCATTTTTCAATATCAGTAATATCGATGTTTAAAGGGAATCCATGGTTGAGGAATACAAATTTGTTTCAAAGCCTTATTAAAATCTTCTCAAGCTGCATCCATGACATCGTCAATCATAATTAGATTTTTTTGCCTCGAAGGGTTTTCATTGTTCCTAAAACTAGGAACTTAGGGACCCTGCTTTCCTTTCAACTTCCTTGATCTTCTTCTTCAAATACTCACAACACTCATTAGATTCTGTAAGCTTCTCGGTCAAAGTCACCACTTCCTTATCCCGTTACATTTTTACGTTCTTTAAATCCTCTTTGAATGTTGATAATTTTTTTGAAAGATATATGAGAATATTTCGTCAGATCTCGGGTCGTTTTCATTTTTTTAAAAGTTCTATCTTATACTGCAATTTTTTCTCCTCTGTCTCGAACTCTTGCTCTACTATGAACGTGGATTAAGTAAGGGCCTTTACCCTTTATAGATAAGAGAAACACTCAACAAGAGCCTTATGATGCCACAATAGCCCCATCTTGTCTACTGAGAGCCAAATTGTTAGACATGTGACTTCACACACAAGAGGGGATTGGAGGAATTGTGTATTTCAGAAAAACTTGAGTTTGAAAAACTTTTTGGATTGATTTCATAGTTTAAAAACATTTTTAGAATTTTTTTGAAAGTAAGCAGCATAAAATAAAATTCAGAAGATAAAATGTAAATATTAAAATTTTAAGGGAAGAGAGAAGACGCCATGAGTTATACAAGTTCAGTAAAAAGCGACCTAGTCTTGTCCCCAAGATTTAATCTTGAGAGTATCCAATAAACTCAAGAGCTTTTAGTTGGTTGAACTCTTGAAGCCCAAGTTTGTGGCTAATTTCCAACCAAACGACAAATTGGGAGAGAAGCAGTGAGTCTTCCTTCCAAACAATGGATCAAAGCGGTTAGTATTTTTTCCACAAGAAACTTAAAACGATTAGTCTTCAAACTTCAAGCTAAGATTTTTCACGGGCTGATCTTGAACCTGGGAGAGCTTTTAACACTTGGCAAAGCTCACGAACTGAACAATGGTTTTATACTAGGCTAACCAAGAACCTAGGAGATTTTAATACCAGGTTGATCTTTAACCTTAATAAGCTCTTAACATCGGTCTGAGCTTGAACCATATGAAGACTTTTATACGGGCCAAGCCTTGAACCAAACACTGAGCTTAATAATTAAATCCTTAACACAAAGCTTTTAATGGGTTTAGCTTAAAACCCAAATAACCAATTCCTAAATGGATGAATAACTCAACCAATATAAAAACAAACTCCCTTGGTGAGTTTACAAACTACCCTTCCAGAATTACAGCGGCCTCATTTGAAAAACGGCTTTCTCTGAAGCGCTACGACTAAACTTTAGTGAGAGAAAGTAAAAACAAGATTTTCAGAGAGAGACAGAGTGAGGAGTGAGAGATAACGGTTCTGTATGTTAAAATATGTGGAAATGGACCTCTAATTATAGGCTAGAGGTTGGCAGAAAAAAGGAAAATGTTTTGGGCCATAATTGATGTGCCATTCGATTCGCATAATACTCCAATCGATTGGTTGGCCTAAAAACAATCAATTAGTAAGTTTAAAAATGCAAGATAAGATATATAGTTGTTACCTATTATTAATATTTTGTCCTAATTGCTTAGGGCACATTTTTTCATCACCCCAATTGATTGAGTATAAGTGCCAATCAATTCCCAAAGTCAAAATTTTGCCCAAAGCTTTTCTAGTAGCTCCTAACTCACCCGACATAACTTCAAGGCACTTTTGAAAATATTTTCTTGAGAAAAATAAGTTTAAAAACTTGCCAGTGTTTGTGTGATTAGCTGTATAATTTACGAGAAATTCCTAATGCTTTTACAATGTATATTCACTCATACAAATATGGGCAGACTTTCACATCCTTCAATACTTTGTCACATACTTCCATCTTGTAGACACTTGCTTGAACTTTACTTTGAGACGAGACTTGAGTTATATTCCTTTTAGTTTCCATCATCAAGAATCTAACTTATTAAGCTTTATTGATTTGGTTGCATCTTTAACCGTTTTACACTTGACTTTAGTTGTCATCAAAGAGAAGTTGTTATCATCAAAAGCATGTTTGTCTTTAATGAAACTTTCTTAATTAATGACCTTCAAAACAAGGTCCCACATAATTGTTTTATAGTTGGTAGGAGGGATTCATTTGGTGGCGAGATTTATTATCTATAGGTAAGTTTGGTTCTAATGAATTGTGTTGGTTTTCAAAAGCGGTCAATTGTAGAATTGGGAACATCGTAGCATTGACTTCTGGAAGTCTAAAAGGTTAGAGGCAGAACCATAATTATATGAATTTCCAAATATTTACGCATATTTGGGAAATTATGTTGTTTCTGTTGTGGAAATGAAGAACTGGGTGGAGTTGCAGCGGATGTCATTTTTAGAAGGAGCAGAATTCGATTGTAATCGGAATCAGTATGTTGAATTTTTTAATTCTTCGAGAAATTATGTTAGAGGTTCCAATCAATGAAGATATAGCTGACAGTTTTGTGTGGTGGAAAAGAGAGAATGTTTTTTCAGTTAAGAATGATTATTTAGTTATTTAGGATGCTCATAGGTTAGAGTTTTTGTGGCAACATACTCTTTGCTTCATCATTTTTCTATGTTTTTCTAGCTTTTCTGTCAGATTCCAAGTTAATTGCTAGTGTGAAATTCGAGTTGTTGTTTGTTGGAATTGTTGGCTTTGCATGAATAGTATTTTGTTTAAAGATAAGATCCTGCGTAATCGGGATATTCTGGGTAAAATCAAATGGTTGTCCCACGAACGATTTTATGTAAAAGTCAAGGGCTTAACCGATCTTAGTTGAGAGGTTTGGAATATTTTGATTCCGTCTATGGGGATTTAGTTTTAGATTTCTTTTTATCTTTATATTTGAGTTGAGCACCCCTTGCGTTCATTCTTATTACATCATGACTTATAAAAAGGATCAAATGAATCTTTCTCTTGCCATTTTTAGACCTTCACTAAAATTTAGCTAGCATCGTTGCTCTTGATAGGTGTTATCAAGTTCTATATTTACATATTACTCATTGTTTATTGAATTTTACAAATCAATTGATATATATATATATATATATATATATATATATATATATATATATATATATATATATATATATATATATATATATATATATATATTACAAATTGATGCTATTATTTTTCAAATTCTACACTTTGATTTCTATATTTTCCTAAAATTTACATGTGTTGTGCTATTTTTTTCTTTCAAAATTTGCAAATTAAACCCTTTAATTTTAAAAATCACAAATTTGACTCACTACTTTTAGCATTTTTATTTTGGATTGTTTTTCATCATATATTTATATTTTTCCCCAACAATTTAAAATCCATGAAAATGGCCCAATAAAATTTAAGTACAAAGAATTTTAATTTCTCTAACTAAACAGAAACTTTATAGATGAAGCAATTTTAATTAAATCATTAAAATTGTATATATTTATAATTTTAAAAAAAAAATCACTTATTTCATCTAAAAACTTAAAGAAATATATTGACATGTGTAAATGCTTAAACAAAGGATAATGCAACTAACCATATTAAAAAGTAGTAATGAGTAGTAAGTGAGAAGTATTTCAATTATATAAAGAGAAAAACGTGTGTTCAAGTCACAAGTTTTTTTTAAATTATTTAATACGATTTAGTTTATCTAATAATTGTTTATTTTACCATGTGTATCTAAATACATCATATATCAAATTGTTTTTTGTTATAATATTTTGATTTCATAATTTTTCATTGTATTTTTCTAATAAATATGAGTTTTTCATATGTATATTTAAAAAAATTATTTCGTCAATATTAAAATAAATTCACTCGTGCGGAAGCACGGGTCTTTGACTAGTTAAAAAGTAGTAATGAGTAGTAAGTGAGAAGTATTTCAATTATATAAAGAGAAAAACGTGTGTTCAAATCTAAGTGGAGACAAAGTTAGAAAAAGTCTTGTGAAATTCAGTGACTTAATTCATTTTTCCATTGGATTCCCGTTTCTTTTTGGTAGCATTAACACCTCAGTGAGAGCAAAACGTCACAATCATAATAAAAGTAGCACGTAGAATTTGCTTATCGGATAGATCTTAAACTATTTTATATTTTTATTGACTAAATTATTTGTATGTTTCCACGTGAGAACACTACTACATCAATTTATTTTTTAACCATAATGTAAAAGAAAACAGTAAATTTAAGTTAGTTGATAGTTATGTATAAATATTTGACTACAACGTTAATCCGTTTTAATTTGTAATATTCCATTTATTCATATTCAAGAGGCAAACTTTTAACTACTAAATTACTAAAAAAATAAAATTAATGGATACAAAGATGAGACCATCCAAGATATACTAAAAGCAACATGAGAAATTTTATAACATAAAAATAAACACTAAAAATAAGTATCATCTTAGAGAAAAATTAAGAAGACATAATAAGACATACCATTTTAGATAAATCAAATTCACCGTCTAACCAAGCAAAGTCACAAAATTTGATATGTCAAAATCTCCTATCCTCTAATAGCTCAAGAAGATGAAATGATGAGTTAGCCACTAAAAAAATATATACGAGTAGCAAAATGTTTCTACTAGATACTATTTACAAGAATAAAAGATAATTATATCAACCAGTTCTTCTACAATTAGAGTTTTACTAGAAAAACAATTTCAATACAAGATTTTTAAAAGGTCCGTACCATAAATGTAAACTAAAATCAAATCAGATACAACTCTGAGTCTAGTCTCTAACAATCTCAAAACCTTTAAAAAAAACTAATAACAAACCCGTGCATACGCACGGGTTCTGCTCTGATACGCACATTTGCTTACATAATACATTTATTTTAAATAGAACATTTAAAAAGAAAAAAATATTTAGATCAATAATAAATTTTTTGTATATAAAATTATTTAGATCAATAATAAATTTTTCCCTTATATCATTCTTGGATCATAAATATCATCTTTCTTATATAGAAATTTGTAGACAAAAATATATTTTTTTCTCGTATTCAAATATTATTTATGTTTAGATATCATCTACAAAAATATTTGAATCAATAGTAAATTTTTGTATATCAAAATATTTAGATTAATAGTAGATTTTTTCTCGTATATCATTTTTGAATAAAAAAAATTGGATCATAAATACCATTTTTCGTATATAAAAATATTTAGATCAATAATAAATTTTGTCCGTATACAAATATTATTTTTGTTCAGGTTTCATTTATAAAAATATTTGAATGAATAGTAAATTTTTGTATTAAAAAGTATTTAGATCAATAATAGATTTTTCCCCGTATACAATTTTTGAATCAAAAATTTTTGGATCATAAATATCATTTTTCATATATAAAAATATTTAGATCAACAATAGATTTTTCCCGTATTTAAATATTATTTATGTTTAGGTATGATTTATAAAAATATTTAAATCAATATAAAATTTTCGTATATAAAAATATTTAAATTAATAATAGATTTTTTTCCGTATACCATTTTTGAATTAAAATTTTTGGATCATAAATACCATTTTACATATAGAAAAATATTTAGATCAATAAAATATTTTTTCCCCGTATACAAATATTATTAATGTTTATGTATCATTTACAAAAATATTTGGATTAATAATAAGTTTTTGTGTATAAAAATATTTAGATCAATAATAGATTTTTTTTTCGTATACCATTTTTTAATTAAATTTTTTGGATCATAAATATCATTTTTTATATAGAAAAATATTTAGATCAATTATAAAATTTTTCCCGTATACAAATATTATTTATGTTTAGGTAACGTTTACAAAAATATCTAGATCAATAGTAACTTTTCGTATATAAAAATATTTAGATCAATAATAGATTTTTTCCCGTATACCATTTTTGAATAAAAAAATTTAGGATCATAAATACTATTTTTCGTATACAAAAATATTTAGATCAATAATAGATTTTTCCCGTATTTAAATATTATTTATGTTTAGGTATCATTTATAAAAATATCTTGATCAGTAGTAAACTTTCGTATATAAAAATATTTAAATATATAATATATTTTTTCCCGTATACCATTTTTTAATTAAAATTTTTGGATCATAAATACCATTTTTCATATAGAAAAATATTTAGATCAATAAAAGATTATTTCCCGTATACGAATATTATTTATGATTAAGTATCATTTACAAAAATATTTTGATCAATAGTAAATTTTCGTTTATAAAAATATTTAGATAAATAATAGATTTCTTTCTTGAATTAAATTTTTTTGAATCATAAATACAATTTTTCATATAGAAAAATATTTATATCAATTATAGATCTTTTCCCGTATACAAATATTATTTATGTTTTAGGTAACGTTTACAAAAATATCTATTTCAATAGTAAATTTTTGTATATAAAAATATTTAGATCAATAATAGATTTTTTTTCCGTATACCGTTTTTGGATAAAAAAATTTGGATCATAAATATCATTTTTTGTATATGAAAATATTTAGATCAATAATAAATTTTTCCCGTATTTAAATATTATTTATGTTTAGGTATCATTTACAAAAATATATGGATTAATAGTAAATTTTCATATATAAAAATATTTAAATCAATAATAGATTTTTTTCCGTATACCATTTTTGAATTAAATTTTTGGATCATAAATATCATTTTTCTTATAAAAAGTAAATGAAGTATAGAGAGATTAGGGTAGAAAACTAAAAAGGTGAAGAGAGAGAAAGAATGGTTAAAGTAAGTTATAATATAGTTGAATAAAATATTAAGATTATAATGGACAATTGTGTAAATAGACAAAAAAACCAACAATTTTAATAGGTGTAAAAAAAGTAAGGATGGGTAGTTTTGTAACAACCAGAACCACTAATTTTCTTATATTATAGATGAACAAAAATCTTTAGACAGTGCCAAACACGACATGAACCAACTAAAAATATTATATCAATCAACTGATGTAAACTCATAAGTGACAAACACATGAGAAGAAAATTCCTCACCATTCTATTAGAGGATATTCAAATGGCTCATTTTGAATCCACGATAACTGCTTAACTAAAAAGATTCATCATAGTTGGTATTCTATCCCAAAGTAATTGTCAAGAAAAACTCTTCTCTTGGAGGGTGCCCAACTTTGTCAAACTAGAGGAAGGCATGCTAAGGCAACACTTGTAGTAACACTCTACTATGACGCTTGATCAACTAGAGCCAAATAAGTCGATCTAACAATGTACATATGCTTTACATCAAGACATCATCAACTAGAGCCAAATAAGCCGATCTAACAATGTACATACGCTTTACATCAAGACATCACTGTCATGAATCCACGTCTCTCAGAGATAAAGAAATCCTACCTCCCACATATATTGAACTACCTATGAGATCATGCTAAAAAAGACCATTCCTCCTAAAGTATCAAATCTAAACACCATTCTATCAAGAATCCATATTGTCCCATGCCCTCCTAAAAAGTCTTTGAAAAACAACTAGTTAATCTCTTAGTCATCCCATCAAAAAACCAATAAAAAGCAACTGATTGGCCAGAGTCTAAAAAACATATATAAATACATTAATATTTCAAATGTGTTTTGTTCTAGGCTTGCCACTAGCCTAAAAGGAGGAAGGTCAATCATCGGTCTTGGTGACTCCTCTAAAGCATTAGAGGTACATTGTAACACTGCTTTGGAGTTTCATACTGGATCCACGCTAGAGGCTGCTGCTTATTGTTATATGTCATCAGACACTCTCTTGCATTTAGTGTCGAAATGGTAGAAAACGTTCATAACCGTCATTCATATATAATACATCTCATGTGAGATTTGACGTTCTCTCTCTAACTCATAACTCACTCTACTTTTCACTCTCTTACTAAGTTGACGTTGAACAGTAACTTTGCAGGTATACCTCGCGTCATCGTATTGGAATTCCACTCCTCACATTAAGACTTTACTCCATCATTTACTAAGCATTTTTCATTCCCTAATGCAATATGTTCAAATTATAAAAAAAAATATTCAAATGTGTTTTTATTAGCAATTAACTTAATAAATGAACATGTCTTTCATTAACTACTTTAATCATTTAATTTATTTGTCTTTTGTTAATCCGTTTAATCAACAAAATTTCTAACAAAATATCAACTTGAATATATATATTTTCATTATATTCAAAAACTATAGTCAAAACTATGCATCAAAATGATTATTTACTTATTTTGCTCCTACATTGTAGGTTGAAGAATTCAACTTGTTTTATTTATTTAAGTTCATCAATCAAATAGCGTTTAGGTACAACGGCACATGACTAACCAACCATTAAAATCAAAACTAATAATAAGTGTTAAGGGTATGGTGGAGCCACAAGTATGCATGTCACATGTCACTTGTGAACCAAATTCAACCAGCCATATCATTCTTCTTTCTTTACAAATATTTCACCCATATTATCATAAATGGAAGCAAGATCTTGCCCACATTATATCTATTAATAAAGGTTATATGGCATTGATGGGGTCATAACTAGATGGTATGAATGTGTCACATAGAACCAAAAAGTCAATTATCATCACTTAATTTCTCTTTGGTACAAATTCTAGATCACACCATTGGTAGTGGTTGGATGAGGTTACCAAATCACTCCATCTGTCTCTAATTATGAACTTTGTTTACACTTAAATATAAAATTTTAAAAAATGTTTATTACTAATTTGTATTAAAATAAAATAAACAGCCTTATAAAAAAATATAAATAGTCTTTTAATAGAAAGCGAGAAAAGATAATGATATGAATAAACAGTCAATTTAACCTTAAAATTATCACATATTTATCAATTTAGTCCATAAAATATTAAAATAAATAAAAAATATTTATAATTTATTATATCATCTGAATAGTTAGTTCTTAATGCTGTTAAAAAATTTAGGAACTGAATAATTGAATACAAAATAAATAAATAAAATTTCTAATTGATTATAATTCAGAAATTAAATTTATAAAAATAATATTTAAAATATTAAAAGACTGACTAATAATAATAATAATAATAATAATAATAATAATAATAATAATAATAATAATAATAATAATAATAATAATAAAGGTTACACACATAGCTAATGTCTTATTTTTTTTTTACAATTTTTTATGCATATATTGCACTGTCTCCGTCTTATAAAGTTATATATTTAGTTTTGTCCAACTTATATAATATAAATTTATTCTATAGAATAATTTTTTATTAATTAAAATAGTTTTACTAATAGTAGTTTGTGAAATGATAAAGTAAAATGAAATAAAAAAACTAAATTTAGAATAAAAAACACTTTATTGATATTATAATGAGAGATATAATTTATTTATTTTTTAAATTATGAATGAAATATTTATAATAAGACAGATGATATATTAATTAATTAATCATAAACCTCATGTAGTGGGCTTAGCGGATGTCTCCACCCTTCTTTTATGTTATTCCTACATTTCCGGCAACAGTGTTGCTCTAAAATCAAATGGGCATTTGCGATGCCTATGAAGAGAAGAAAAGAACAAAGTTTACAATCTTAATTAACAATGTTATCAGAAATTTAAAAGGTGAATATTTATAAAAAAGATTGAGATTAAAATTAATAACAAAATGTAAAAAACTTTTTTTAAGAGATTAAAATTAGAAGTTAATAGGTTTAGAGATTAAAAAAAACATCATAAAAGCTTCATGTTAATTAATATTGTACATTAGATTGTCGTTCTGGGTTGGAGGTGTATCTAAGTCTCCTAGATCGTCGTTCTGAGATATTTTTAATGAAGGCTAAGGCAATGAGCCACAATTGTGATGGAGAGAATGAATCTGATTGAAAAGGAACTTATGAAAGTCTCTCTTGAAGGAAGAAATCGATTGCTACCAAAGGTCACAATGGATGAGAAGTTTTTTCAAGAACTGTGCAATCCTTGGAAGGAGGGGGCTAGTCATCAAACTCCTTGGAAAGAATGAGAGCTATCATTTGATGAAGGATAAGTTGAGAAAGGTGTGGAAACTTATAGAAGGTTTTGAGATCATGGACGTTGACAATGGTTTCTTTATGGTCAAGTGTGAACTGCTCGTAGATAGGGAGAACATTGTGTCAGAAGACCCGTGGATGTTGTTTGACCATTATTTGGCAGTGGTTCGATGGACTTTAGACTTTGCATCCCCTATCGCAAAGGTGGAGAAAATTCAGGTTCTAATTCAATTTTCAGATATTAACTTATTGCATTATGATGAAAGTGTCATTCTTTGTATGACACTTGATATGGGTACTCCTGTTAAAGTAGATACTAATACCTTGAATGTAGGGAGGGGAATGTTTGCGAAAATTTACGTGGAGATTGATCTGACCTTGCCGGTTGTCAGAAAGGTCAATGTTAATGGCCACTGATATAATATGTAGTATGAAGGTATTCACATTATTTGTTCTAGTTGTGGTTGTCATAGACATCACATTCGTGATTGCAAGAAAACACCAGATAATTTGATGGAGCCGGTCGTTCCTACGATGGCGCAACCAAGAGGTCCACTAGAAAACGATGATGTCCATGAACAAAGACTAATGGAACTGCATTAGGAAATGTACGAAGGTAGCGACAGAGTTGTAGCAAAAAGAATGTGGAGAAATAAATGTAACTCATGGTGATTTGCTGGTGGTGTAGAGGAAAAAATGCAACAAAAGAGTTAGTTATGGTCAAGGATTCTTTATCCAATAATACACCTAGAGATCTGGGGAGTTCTAAAATCAAGGGGATTGATGTTTCCTTAAAAGGAATAAGTGTTGATAGTAAAATTGTTGGACCCAATAAACTTGACGCGATTTCAAAGAAATGGAGATTTGATAAGAGTGGACCCACCCTAGACGCGTGTCATCCAATACACAGAGAGGATACATGCATTAAGGTTAAGTCTTTAATTTTAGAACCACATCTTGATAATAGTGCATATTCGCACAAAACTGGGCCAACTTTTAATTCTTGCCCAACACATGAGCTTATTACGAATATTATGGTTAATAAATTGCGTCTTTATCTAAATCAAATAGGTGGACCCTTCCAGAGTAGTTTTTAAATGTTAAAGGGACAACTGATAATGTCATTATCCTCCAAGAAACAATTCATTCTATGCGTATATCTAAAATGAAAAAGTTGACACGGTGTTCAAAATAGATCTTGAAAAGGCCTATGGCCATGTTAATTGGAATTTCTTGAAATTTTGTTTGAAGCGAAACGGGTTTCCTCCCATTACTATAAATTTGATCATGCGTTGTGTAACTACCTCCTCTATGTTTATTCTTTGGAATGGGAGACGGCTACAAAATTTTGTTCCGGCAAGAGGAGTACGACAAGGTGACCCCCTTTCACATAATCTCTTTGTTATATGCATATAATTCTTGTCACAAACAATCATCAGGATAGTCGATGAAAGCCATTGAAAACCTATCAGATTATCTCGCAATGGACCCCCTCTATCACATTTATTATTTGCTCATGATGTTATTCTTTTTGCAAAGGTTTCTAAATCCCAAGAAGGGATCATTTCTGATATCCTAAAAATCATTTTTCAATGTTTCCTGGCCTTAAAAGTGAATGTTGCTAAATCATAAGTATCCTTTTCTGCTACAACTAACAGAAGTAAAATGGATTTAACTGTTTCCAACATAGGTATCAAGCGAACTCTTACTCTATAGAAATACTTGGGTTTCCTTTGTGGATCTATGTGCTTGCAGGAATGAAGACGATGATCCTACTGATAACCTTCCTAGAGTTTTGATGACGACAACACCAATGATAGTTGAAGTTGATGGTAATAGTTCTCCAAATCTCTGATGACGGTGATTAAGCTTAAGGACATATAAAGCCTCATCTAATAGGAGAATAAAGACTTAATTGAAGTACTTATATGATTAATATATTTGGAAAAGAATATTAAAGGCCTCAAAGTTGTGAAATGAGAGGAAGTGTGAAAGTTCGTCTGGTCGTATCTCTCTGTGTAAACAAAGTTTTGTAAAAGTAAGAAAGTAACTCTTAAGATACTAAGACAACACATACACACACACACACACACACACACACACACACACACTTTAAACACATTTTTTATCTATAAAATATTTTTAAATTTTTTTCAAGCCTGAGCAAAGTGATTAAGATACCGTTAACTTTCTTTTTATAGCCTTTTTGACCTAAGTGATCGATTGGGACCTTAAAACAATTGACTTGAAGATATTTTTGAACTACCAAATCGATTAGAAACTTTAAACAATTGATTGGATATTTTTTAAAGTATCTAATCAATTAGAAAAAGGTTAAATGAGTGTACAAACGATTATGACAATGTCTTAATGACAGGCAACGACTCTGTATCAAGACTTTCGATTTTGGGCCAAAAAAATTATTTTTTTAGTTCATCTAATCAATTAGCATTTTAGTCTAATTGATTAGGACATTAAGAAGGTCCATGGCTCGTTTCCTTTTCCTATATAAAGGAGGGTCACATCCCTTTCATTTTACACCATTCCGCAACATTTTTGCATTTTTTTTTGGTGTTTTTATCTCTATTCTCTCTCTCTAGAGATATTTTTCTTCACTTATAGTTTGCCTTGGTGCTTTTGAATGAAGTCTTATTCGTGAGGAAGATGTTTTTGTAAGTGGTTGTGTTGGTCGTTTTATTCTTAAAGGTGTGATATCTTTAAGGCTATGTTTGGGAGTTTGGAGGGGAGGGGAGGAGAAGACTTCCAAAAATGAAATTTTAAAAAAATATAGAAAAATATTTGACATTTTTTGAAAAAATGATTTTGTTTAGAATGATAAAAGAGTCATTATCATTACTAAATTGTTAATTTTCAGAATACTATAACAACCTAAAAGATATTTGGAAAATTTATGTAAGCCCTTCAAAACCCTCCTTCAATACAATTTTTGAGTTCCCCCATTTTATGGGGTTTTTGGTGTTATGAATAAACTCAAACCCTCCAAAATCCTCCTACCCAAAATCTTTTTATCCTTTTCACCCAATTCTTCTTATTTTTGAAAGCCCTCCCCTCCCTCCCACTCCAAACTCCCAAACATGGCCTAAGAGATTGTGTTTTAGTTCTAGAGATCAACCATTATGTTATTAGTTCATTAAGCTTTGTCGGAAAAAGTTTTGATGTGTTTAAAGAGATCAACCAGAAATCTCTGTTTAGTTTGATAGCATAACCTGGGGTAAAAGTTATCTTTAGGTTGAGGATAAACCTGTTGAAATCTCAGGATCATATTGTAATAAGGTTCATGGGCATAATCTATTAAAAGTTCAAAGTCTATAGTGAAACTCTCATGAAGACCTCTTGAGGACAGGACTAAGCCAACGTTTGGCCAAACTTATATAAGTCTCTGGTGCAATCTCTCTAACTCTATCTCTTTACTTTCTACAATTTACTTTTCTGTATTTTGTTTCCGTTGTGATTACTCACTTAAAATTCAATAATACGATCTTAATGGAGAAAGTATAAAATTAATAATTCACCCCTCTCTTATGCTTAAGGTCACTTGTCCAGCATTCTTATGTTGCATGGTCGTCTTCAATGCAAGGAATTTAAATTCCTATAGTAGAAAATAAGTCAAAGGTTAGCATATTGGTAACATAAATTGTTAAATAAGGTTGGTCATTTGACTCTGGTTAGGTTTGCTATGAACTCCATTCCAAATTATTATATGTAAGTGGGTTGGCTACCGCAACCAACTTGTGATTTTATTGATAGGACGGCTAGGAAGTTTTTGTAGAAAGGTAATTCAAACTCTGGTGTGCATCTCGTTGGCTGGAATAAAATCAATAACCCTAAAAAGTTGGGTGGTCTTTGAATTCGGAATGCAAGAGAGGATAATACTTCTATGTTGGGTAAGTTGGTTTGGGGTTTCCAGCGAAATTTTGATTTCTTACTGGTCCTATTTTTGAAGCATAAGTACATCAGTGAGAAAACGTTCCTTAATATGAAAAAGAAACTAGGATCAGTTACTTGAAATGCAATATGAAAGTCGTGTATCCTCTTAAAGATGACTTTGAATTTAGATTAGGGGGTGCGAACTCCTCTTTCTGGTATTCTAATTGATCAGGGGTAGGGAAATTAGCATAGCAGGTTCTCTATGTGGATATCCATGATCTAGAAATGCAAGTGAATGATATTTACTCAGATGAGAATTGAAATTTCAATATATTATATACTAATATTCTTCCACTTGTTTGAGAAAGCATTTCTCATTTGTTTGAATTCTCTGGTGCCTAATCAGTTAACATGAAAAGGCAATTTAGATGATATCTATACTACTCAGGATGGTTATAACTAGCTCAACAAACTTAAATTTGTCCATAATACAACAAACAATAGCTATTAGAAGTGGGTGTGGCAAAATTCCTGCTCCTTAAAAGGTGAAATTCTTCCTTTGGAGGCTTTACATAAATCCCTTCCTACGAGATCGATGTTGTGTCGTTGTGGTATGCTCTAGAAGAATCTCTGTCCTAGATGCAATAAGAATGCTTAGACGATTTTACACTGTTTGAGAGACTGTGAGTTTGCTACTTGCTTTTGGAAATCTATTAGCTTCTTGGACACACTATTCTTCCAATGAGATAGTTTATATGATTGAATTAGACATGACATCGATGGTGGCTTTATATTTTTTTATGCTTGCTGGTGGTTGTGGTGTGCTAGGAACAAACAATGACTTGCGATTGAAGGGGTATCTTCCTATACTTTGAAACTCCTCACAATAAATTAAGCTAATATGTTAGCTAAGTGTTTTCTCAAGCATAATTTGTCTCATCCAACGAGAACGATCATGTGGAGTGCACACAAATGTAGTAATATGATTTTGAATGTTGATGGTAGTAGCCTCGACAATCCCGACGTCTCAGATTTTGGTGGATTAATTTAAATTGTTAATGGTGCTTGAGTTCATGATTTTGCGAGTAATATTGGTTGTTTCAACATCCTTCATGTTGATCTGATGACACTATATCCTAATTTGCGTATGGCCAAGAACTTAGCATCAAAGATCTTATTTATTTTCTGACTCTAACGTCGCTCTCAAGCTTATCTTAGAGGATGTTAATGTTTGACATCACTATGTTGCAATTCTTCACAATATTAAAGAACTTTTCTCTAGAAAATGACGTGTTTAAATATTTCATACTCTTAGGGAGGGGATGCTTGTGCTCATTTTCTAGCAAAACATGAAGTTGGTAATGATGCTGCGTATCAATTTTGTGTGAAACCTCCGATAAGAATCATGACTCTCCTATTAACTGATGCTAGTGAAACTGTATTTTTTAAATAATTTCTTGCTTTCTTTTCCTTTTCTCACTTGTAAACAAAAAATAATATTGTACTCTCAATTTCATAAAAATTGTCACATTTTTTTCCTCATCTTAAAATAATTTTTTTTGTATTAATAATGTAATATATATTATTTTTATAACTATATTTTTATCTATCAATTTTCATTTTATTTAACTATTTTATTAAATAAATAACAAGAATATTTTAATAAATAATACTTTGTTCGGTCTAAAAAAACTTATTTTTAAATTTATTAGTACAACTAAACTAGATATATAATTTATTTAATAAATTTAAAAAATAGTTTTTTAATAACAAAAATGAGAAAAAAAGTTAATTTTATCATTAAAATCATTTATAAAATATAATAACATTTAAAAAAAGAAAAAGAAAGAGAGAGGAGGTAGTACGAAAGAGACACTTCCTATAAAGTTGCAGAGGTTACGTTACGTTTTGAAAGTTGTTTCATTGAAACACAATATCCTCACAATTTTTCTGTTCAGTTTTAAAAAAAATTGAGTCATGGAAAATTCTGACAACAAAAAAACAAAAGCTTAATAGATTTTAAATTGTGTATGAATGGCTAAATATTGTTAGCAGATTATCCATCTCACTTGTTGGCCACATCTAAAACTTGACCAGCCTTATAAATGTAGAAAATAGTTTTGCAAGGTTGCATCATGGATACTCTTGTGCTTGTTTATCTACTATTACCAATCTTTGTTCTATTCATTATCCACAAACACAAAACAAGAGCCTCATCAATTCCACCAGGCCCAGCACCACTTCCTCTACTAGGAAATCTACACCTAATTGACACTTCATCCCCACATCTTTCCCTATGGAAACTCTCCAAACACTATGGACCTATCATGTCTTTGCACTTTGGCTATACACCAACCTTAGTTATTTCTTCATCAAATATGGCAAAACATGTGTTGAAAACTCATGACCTTAAGTTTGCAAGTAGACCGGCTTTCCTAGGACTTAGAAAATTGTCATACAATGGGTTGGACTTAGGTTTTGCACCTTATAGTCCTTATTGGAGAGAAATGAAAAAGCTTTGTGTTCTTCATCTTTTTAGTTCTCGGCGTGTTGAATCTTTTAGGCCTATCAGAGAAAATGAAGTGGTCCAATTGATTCAAAAGTTGTCACAATATGAGGGTGATGAAAAAGGTGTTAACTTGAGTGAAGCAGTGATGTCTTTCACAAATACACTTATATGTAAGATAGCTTTTGGGAAAAAGTATGATTTTGATTATGGAGAAGTGGAATTGGGAAGTGGAGAAAGGAAAAGTAGATTGCATGTTTTGCTTAATGAAGCTCAAGCTTTGTTAAGTGAATTTTACTTTTCTGATCATTTTCCATTGTTGGGTTGGGTTGATAGAGTTAGAGGAACTCTTGGGAGGCTTGAAAAAACCTTCAAGGAGTTGGATTTGATATACCAAAAAGTCATTGATGACCATATGGAGAATTCATCATGGCCTAAAACTAAGGAACATGAAGTAGTTGATATCATTGATATCTTCTTGCAAATGATGAATGATCACTCACTCTCTTTTGATCTCACTCTTGACCACATCAAAGCTATGCTTATGGTATGAACTCATCCCTCCTCCTATGATGTATGTTAGAAAAATAGTGTAAGAAAAATAATTGATTATTTAAATTTGTTAAGAGTTGTGGTTGGAACAAACCAATCCCTACAAAATCGGCTTGCAGAATGAGGATTAATCTCACTTATAAGTATATATTCATGTCATATATTGTTTGATGTAAGACTCTTAAAACACTCACTCACGCCCAAGACAGGACGTCTAAAGCGTGAAAATAAATAGTGAATGATCTGATAGCAGAAACCTGATATGTAGATGATTCATCGAATCTTAAACAATACTCTTGATACTATGTTAACAAATGTCGGATCTAACTCAACCATACAAAATCGATTTTGTAGGAATGATTAAGCTCATCACAACTTTTAACAAAATTCATCATTTCATTTTCTCCTTCATTAAACAAAATGATATATTAATTATTAATTAAAAGTTAAGTTTATGCGGTTAATTAAATATGAATTAACCATATTCATATTTTATATATGCAGAATTTCTTTTTAGCAGGAACAGACACAATTGCAGCAGTAGTAGTTTGGGCTATGACAGCATTGATGAACAATCCAAGAGTGATGAAAAAAGTTCAAATGGAAATCAGAAACTTATATGAAGACAAAGATTTCATAAATGAAGATGATATTGAAAAGCTTCCTTATCTTAAATCAGTGGTAAAAGAGACATTAAGATTATTCCCTCCATCACCATTACTCTTACCAAGAGAAACTATAGAAAATTGCAACATAGATGGTTATGAGATTAAACCAAAAACTCTAGTGTATGTTAATGCATGGGCCATAGCAAGAGATTCTGAGAATTGGGAAGATCCTGAAGAGTTTTATCCTGAAAGATTCTTTATGAGTGGAGTGGATTTTAAAGGGAAGGATTTTGAGTTGATTCCATTTGGAAGTGGAAGAAGAATGTGTCCAGCAATGAACATGGGAGTTGTGACTGTTGAGCTTTCACTTGCTAATATTCTTCATTGTTATGATTGGAAATTACCTTATGGTTTTGATAAGGAAGAGGTTTTGGATACACAAGTGAAACCAGGAATTACTATGCATAAGAAAATTGATCTTTATCTTGTCCCTAGGAAAAGAAAATCTTAGAGTGTGTATATGTACTAGTAGTAATTTCAATGCTAAATAATATTCATAAAAAGTTATCATTTGTGCCATATATTACTTTTTGTATCGGATATATTGCTAAAATAAATTATTTAGTCAACAATCTGCATGACTCACTACTATACATAAAAAAAATTATCCTTAAAAGAGTAAATTCATTGTCAAGGTGTGTGCGTGTAAAAGGAATTTTATATTGTATATTTTTAATATGACTTTGACAATCTTCATTCTATTGATCTATTCTAAGCTATGTCAACACAACACAAGCACATGTTTAATCTTCAGTCAATTCTAAACTAATTCAACACCGACAATAATTTTTAAATTAAAGTTCTATATTTTCAAGTCTTGGACATTAAATATTTTACCAGTTGAACCATTCAAATTTCAACATATAGCTTAACTCATTTAACAAAAATAAATACCAAGATGTGTATGTGTGTGTATAATGTATTCATAAGGAATGAAGAGTTGTATAATGTATTCATAATATGACCAAAAGGTTGTATACCAACATGAAAAAAAACATTCCCAGTTCAACATGAAAAAACATTCCCAGTTCAACATGGGTAAAATAAATTATTTAGATGGAAACTATTTTAAACTAAAGACTAAAGATAATGAACAGGCCTAAATAGGCAAACTGGTGTAGTTCACTGCTTATATACAACTGATTATAAGCCATCAGCTACATATAAAAAAATATATATTTTAGCAAGAGTTTGAATCAAGGGCAACCATATATCATGGATTGGTTTTGTACCATTTACTGCAAAGACTATGCAGTAGTTTTGCCATTCTGATGCTGGGTTTGGAATTCATGATTGCGTTGAATATTCTGCTGCATCTGAGTCTGTGTTTCTTCCTGAGATTGGCTGTTTTGCGGTTGGAAATTTCTAAGCTGGTTTGGCTGCTGTTGCTGTGACTGGAGCATCTGCTGCTGGTTAATAACTAGCTGCCGAGTCATGAGACTAGAGAGGAGGGACTCTCCGCCAAGATCTGCCACAGTGCGTCTTAAGCGTCGGACTTCAGCATCCAAAGTCTCGTTCAGAGCTGCCAAAATAAGAACACAAATGAATACATAGCTAAATATTTGGTCGGGTGGAGATGTTCAATTTCAGCATAAAATCATAATAGAAAGTGCTTCTAAAGAGATGGTGGTGAAATGGAGATAAAAAGAATCATGTCCAAGCTGCTATAGTGTCTATTTGACGACAATTGTACTGGATAGTGTATTGCGGAACTATAGCGATTTGTCCAAATTCTACTATGCGCCACTATAGTGGCTATTTAACAACTAGGGAAGGTTGACCAACTAAAAGATGGTCTAATAAGTATATAATAATTAGGGGTATGAGAGATCAAGTACAACAAAAGACTAAACCATAAATAGAATTTCTAGGTAATTAATGGTGTCAAATAGCGGCGCTATTTCGTAGTGGAATTTGAACAAATCATTATTGTTCAGTATTGTCATGTGATACGCTATTAAGTATAATGTGCGGTCAAATAAAGGCTATAGTATAAATCTACTATAGTCTTTTAGCATAGCGGAATTTAACATACTACTATTTTCCACGATCCATGATTGACTAGATTGACTATACTGAATGTAAACAATATATCATTGAACTTAACACATGATACTAAGATGGAAAATTATGACATCATTTAATCCATATAGCTGATCCCATCAAGCTTGGTAATTATTGTTTCTATTGCGCTCAATTGAAGTCAAAAACATATTCAAACACATACAGTTTTAAAGAGGTTATAACACGCAAAACAGAGCTTCAGAACAGAGTAGTACTAGTACAAAAACACAACTAGGTTTCAAATATGCCGGTATTACTCAAGATGAAATCAAATTCTTATGCTAGGCACGGAAAATTAAAAGGTGCGGCTGTGCAGAGACTATTGAACAAGATTGGATCACAAATCACTTGTTTTTTCGTTGATTAACAACGACCATTTCAGAGTTTCAACAACAAAGATTGAATTACTATATTCAAACACCAAAAGATATCAAATTAAAATACTATTAATCGGTATAAAATCCATCTAAATAAAAAAAACCAGACATCCTTGAGCATGATCATATATGCAGAATTTTTCGTGCAAGAAAAACACAACCATCCACTTAAAAACAAACAGTTTGCACTTCAATCATAGGGAGGAATAAGTTTAAATAGATTTAAGCTAACCAAAACATAAAGTAGAAGGAAAATGCATACACATACCATCTTTCAGTTGGGATTGTTGTTCCAAGGATTGAAGCCTCAATTTGTACTCGTTATGCTCATTTTTAAGCTCTGAATAATCCATCTGGATATAGGTCCAATAATAAAAGGTAAAGAATCAATATAAAATATGACTTACAATCCGAAGAAAAGAGAATCTCAGCTCAACTCAGATGATACACACCTGTAATTTGGTATACTGAGTAGACAATGTAGTAGTCTCTGTCTGAAGAGTTTGGACCTTGTGCTCCAATTCAGAAATATATTTCGTCTTCCGCTCTTTAGAGCGAGCAGCTGATAGACGATTGGCCAAAATCCTATAAGAGAAATCAACATAAATGACAAGTCATTATAGTTTTACTTTTTAATTTTTTTTTCCATTAGAAAGACCCGGAAACACGGGAATCGAGTAATGACATTCTTACCTCTTTGCACGCTTGGGATCAGACACGGCAATTTCAGCAAGTTTATCATTTTCCATTATTTTCTTCATCTCCTCGGAGCTGAACTCACCCTTTCCAAACTCCATCCCAATTTCTGCTGTTTTACTACTGTCCATTGAATTGCTAGGCGAGTGTCGACCAGCTCGACCTTGTAAAGGAGGAAGCTTAGGCGATCCATCTTCAATATAAAAATTTCCCATGGAACCATCCAATGAGAAACTTCTCCTATGTCGAGTAGCAGATACAATATCTCCATTAGAACTCCGCTTGATTCCTTCCCTCCTCTCATCCGAACAGCTTGAACTCGCACCCTTAGAACCGATTCCTTTAACATGACTCTCAACTTCATTATCACTGCTTTCAACCGTCTTCGAACCACTAGTTCGGCTATCTTCCATACCAGAAAAACTCATATTATTCATATTCTCCAAATTCATGTAGGCACTAAACAAATCATCCATTGCAGCCGCATCATCCTCCTTCCTCCCATTAAAACTCTCTCTTCCAAATCCATCAAGACTGTTCCTATCCTTCAACACCAACTGAATCGGCTTCTCAGAACCAAATTTCTCCCCTCCAGAAACCAAATTCCTACGATCACTCCCCAACTGAGGAGCAGAGTTAACGAATTCCGAGATCCCTAAAGGCGTATCACTGCTAGATCGCCTATGCCCTTTACGAGGTGGAAGACAATGCCCATGCTGAACAGCATGACCGCGGTTAGGCGAAGGAGCATGAGAGACAGCCAAGTTTTCCTCCATAGAAACATCTTTCGAACCCGAGTCCGAAAAAGGGTTTGGACTCAAAGGATAAAGTGAAGGACTCAATGGAGGCAACGAAAAGGAATCTAGAGAGAGAAAAGTGGGCTGAGACAAAGACCTAGAATGGGTTTGGGATTGTGGAGAAGACATAAACTGGGAATAAGGGGATGATGAAAGTTTAGGTGATAAAGTGGTATTGGTATTAGGGTGTGAAGGTGGTATACCAATACTATAACTTTTTTGATTTTCAGGAAAACCCATTTGATTAATTTGATTGATAGGCATAGAATTCAACTGAATTGGGGGTTTGGTGGATGATGAAGCTAAGGAAGAAGAACTAAATGCATGAATATTTTTTTGATTACTACTACCACCACCACCTCTTTGATCAAAACCTTCCATTCATTCATGCATTAAATCAAACACTTATCAATCACTATAACTTTTCTACTCACAACAACAACAACAACTACTAATCAATCAATCAAATATTAAAATAATCAAAGTAGATGAATGAACCGAACCAAACCAAACCTTAAACTGCAAATGATTGATGAAAACTTGCAGTAATTACAGTAGATTATGAACCTGGTCATGAAAGTTAGTTTTTGATATGATTAAAATGTAAAAATAATAAAAAGGGAAAAGAATGGAAAACCCTATCTTGTTTATACAAAACCAAAATGACAAAGACTTATCACTAATTAATCTTGTAGAAGAAGCTTAAGAGAGAGAGAGTTTTATACCTCAGAAAAATCGAACGGTGGTGGTGAAAAAGAGGAAGAATATCAGCGGTTGAAAAAGGGTTGAAATGTGTTAAGATGAGAAAACATTTTCTTTGTCTGAAAATGAAATATAGGTTATGTTTTGTATACTTGATAACCAATTTATACTGCATAATTTCTAAATTAATTGGTATACTTTTTTTAAAAAAAAATGTTTTATTTCTATTTTTTAATCTAAAATAATAGTTTAAAATTTTAATTTAATTTTTTCTTTATTATATTTTAGTTTATTGATTTTTATTTATTTTAATTATTTTATTAATTAAAATTAATAAAAAAGATTTGAAATTCCCTTCAGTTTCATATGCAAGTACAAAAATGTCGAATTTAATACTCTAAAATTGATATATTTAGTCACGGAAATAACGATATTCAATGTCATGTTTTTTTAATACTGATATATTGAATTAAAATTCTTCAGTATTAAAAATTTTATAAAATAATATATTTTAAAAAAACTAGTCTAAACACATTAAAATCACACAATTTTTATGTTTTATTTTATGTTAATTTAGTGTTGAAAATTTGCAAAAAGTGAGGTATTAATGGATTAGGGTGACAACTTGGTTAAGACATGGATACTATTTTAGAGTATTTTCCTTGTTTTCCGCCTTGTTTTCTTTTTATGTTTTTTATTATTATTTAATGTTTCTTGATTATTCTGAGAATTCAACAAAGTTTGACTATTGAATAAGTATTTGGTTTTTCACAGTAATAGTAGTTGTTGATAAACGCGTTTTCATACGTCAGGCATCACCGCTTCACGTGATTTACACCCATTGTTTTTTTGTTTTCATATAAAATAAATAGTAAAAACTTTAATTTCTCATAAAAAGGTTTTTAAAAAAAAAACTTAAATAGTCGTTTGGTCACTATAAAGTTAGCGTATTTTTTATTTTTGTCCCTATTTTTTTTTAATAATTCCTCAATGTTAAATTTTTTTTGATTTTAGTCCCTAGAGTTAAAATTCGTAGGAAAATTCGAAGAAAAATTCGTAGGAGATCTGCAAACTTTTCTGCGGATTTTAATTTTAGAGACTAAATCCAAAAGAAATTCAATATTTAAGGACTTTATTCAAGAAAAAAAAGATACAGGGACGAAAATCAAAAATACGCTAACTTGCATGGACCAAAAGACTATTTAAGCCAAAAAAAGAAAGATAATATTTCATTACCGATTACCATCGGTAATAAAATATGAAAAAGAAATATAAAAATTACTTTTTTTAAAGAAAAGAGGAACCAGCGCAAAAAGAAAAAACTATTCCCTCTGTCCCACAATGAGTGACCCAAGTTCAACATACTATTTCACACAAATTAACAAAAGTGTAAAAAGTAAGAAAGAGAATATTATTTTTATTATAGTATCCTTATTATGTATGAGGAATGATGAACTTTTTATTAATTATATGGTAGAATTGGAAAAATTATATTGAAAATTAAAATTAGTCATTTATTTTAGGACATTATTTTATTCCAAATAGATCAGTCATATTGTAGTACGAAGAGTATATAACAACCAAATTAAAAGTTAAAACTTTAATACAATCGGATAATCGCCTAATAAAAGAAGAAAAATTTAAATAAAAATTTGCTTGGAAAAAATTAAATTAAATTTAAAACACATTATTTTAACCGGTGTCTCTATATAAATAGGGATAAAAATAGGTTTGATTGAGTAAAACTTTATCAAACTTGAGTCTCATCGGTTAAAATATTTAGGTTAAATTACTCCCAAGGTCTTTTAAGTTATTTAATTGTAACAGTTTGGTCTTTCATGCTATTTTCGCTACAACTAGGTCCTTTATGCTATCAAATGTGTGAACCATTATTTTTTTTTTACCGAAAAAATGTGCTTTTAAATTTGAATTTATCATTTTTAAATACCTGTTTGGTCTATTAACCTACTTAAAAGTTTATTTAGATTGAATATTTATAAATAAACAATAACAACAATAGGTTAATTTTTCTTTTTTGGATTTTGGCCCTCCTTTGTTAAAAAAAAAAATTCACAAATTAAAAGATTAAGAAAATTAAATGTTTAATTATATTGACTTGTTTGAGTTTATCTACTAACATAAGTTCGATACAATTTATGAAAATAACTTATTATATTGTTCACAAGATTTTTTAAGCTTATTTTCATAAGGTCTTAAAGATAATTAAAATTTATTTTTTATTTTAATTCAATGTACAAAATATAAGTTATTAATAATAATAAAATTATTCATATTTATTTAAATAGATCGGTCGATAAATTTTAGAGGCTTTTTCATGACTCGTGGCCTAACTTTCATTGCTATATATAAGTATTCGATTCACAATAAATTATTTTATATAAGAAATGAACGAAAATTTAAAGATGTGTTTACGCGTTTATGGTAAGAAATTAAAAAAAAAAATCACATATTATTAAATAAATATTAGACTTAAATGTAATTTTGATCTATGTAAATTAGGAGTTTTTGATTTTCGTCCCCGTAAGTTTTTTTTTCTGGTTTGAGTCCATATATCTTACTTTTTTGCTTGAGGTTTAGTCCCTAAGCCAAAATTCGCAGGAAAATCTGTAGGCTTCCTGCGGATCTTCCTGTGAATTTTCTTGCGGATTTTGATTTTATGGACTAATACGAACACGGAAGGGAAATGTAGGAACTAAAACAAAAAATAAAATAACTTACAGAGACGAAAATCAAAAACTCGCTAGCTTACGTGGACCAAAAATGCATTTATGCCTAAATATTATAATTGTTTTGTTATTATTTATAGTCTGTTTTTATGTATTCTTCTCTTTTTGAGAGAATTAATTTTTAAATCTTAAAAAATTATAATATCTTGTTTAGTTAAAAGAATTAGAACGATGTAAATTATTAGTTTAGAGTTTCTTTCCTAACAATGATATTTATTTGTATTTTGTATAATATTTAATATAAATAAATTATTAATATTTATTAATTATTGATTTTATAAAATTAATAAAAAATAAATTAAAATTGTTGATATTTGTAAATATAGTGTTAAGAATATTTGTATATAGAATAGTCCCACATCGACTATATTATGTAATTAGCTGTAATCTCTCTATATATAATAAAGTCTCCGTAGTGCTTTACAAGACACACGGTTTATTCACATGCCTCTTAGTCTTTCGTATCTTAACATGGTATCTAGAGCCTACTAAGAGGAAATTCTTCGCCGTGTTTTACCCGGTTGACCTACTGTCTTCCGGTGAGAAATTTCCTTCTGCAAACCGTGTCATCACTCCGGTTTGTCTTTTTTTTTTTTTTCCGGCAACTTTTTCGGTACTGTTCATCGAGTGTACTGTTCACCGGCGCGGTACTGTTCACCGTGTGTACTGTTCATCGGTCGGTACTGTTCACCGGCGCGGTACTGTTCATCAAAAAAAAAATTTTTTTTTTTGCTCAGTTTTGTTCTCTGATCGCAGATCCGCTCTCGGTTTATTCTTCCGACTCGCAAAAATCTACCCTCCAGTACAAACAGCCCCGTTCTTGTTAACTTGAAGCTATGGGAGACTCGTTTACTAAAGTTCCGCTAATCCCATGTGAAAAACTAACCGGATCAGCAAACTATAACATATGGGCTCGTGCTGTCGATATGTGGTTTCACGGTCAGGGATTTGAAGAGCACCTAACCACAAAATTGTCTGCCGTTGCAACCGACAAACTCGCTAAATGGAAGAAAACTGATGCCTCTCTATGTACTGTGTTGTGGTTTTCCATAGCACCTAACCTCCAAGCTCAGTACCAAGCCTACTCCACTTGTTATGAGGTATGGGAAAAGGCCAAGAAAGTCTTTTCCAACGACGTTCACTCTCTATACAGTGTCATCCACAAACTCAACACACTGACGTTGGAAAATATGGATGTGCAAGCTTATCTGAGTAAGCTTGATGCCTTGAAAGCCAGTTATGAAACCCTCATGCCTTACGCAAAAGATGAAACAGCTCATGCCGAACAGCAGAGTAAATATTTCATGGTCATGGCACTTAAAGGACTACCATCAGAACTCGAATCCGTTCGTAACCAGATTTTATCAGGTACTGTTGTTCCTAGCTATGATACAGTTAGTGAACAACTGTTGCGCTTGGCTACACCTCATGAGTTTGGTCCGGTTTCTCCTCCATCTATTGCTGCTCCAACACCAGGTGACACTGCTGCCCTTGCATCTCTTGGAAACAATCACAATCGCCTTCGAGGAGGGTCATCCAACTCCAAACCACGTCCCAAGTGTGACCATTGTAATCGGCTTGGGCATACTATCGACCGTTGCTGGAAGCTTCATGGCAGACCTCCACGTCAGGTAAATACAGCTCAAATTGATTATCCCGATACTATGCAGACTTCACCTTCACTTCAAAATCCTACGCCAAGCTACGACGATTTTCTCAGGTGGTGTAAGACTAATCAGAACTCTAGTTCCACGGCTTCGGTTGCACACATTGGTAATTCATCTGTTTGCCTCTCTCAATCATCTCCTCTTGGTCCTTGGGTCCTCGATTCTGGTGCGTCTGATCATGTTACCGGTAATAAAGGTTTTTTCTCTTCCATCTCTACCTCTGGTTTCTTACCTAGTATAACCGCCGCAAATGGTTCTAAAACCCAATCCCAAGGGATTGGTACTGTTCAAATCCTACCATCTCTCTCTGTTACTTCTGTCCTATATGTACCTAATTGTCCGTTTAATTTACTGTCAGTCAGTCGTTTAACTCGTGCCCTTAATTGTTCTATCACCTTTACTAATAGTGCTGTTACTTTACAGGATCGGAGTTCGGGGAAGACGATTGGCGTCGGATGTGAGTCTCAAGGCCTTTACTACTTCTCTGCGTCATCCACCACATGCTCTGCCACAGATTCTCCACTCATTATACATGCGCAGTTAGGTCATCCAGGTCTCCCCAAGCTCCAAAAGATGGTATCAAGAGCCTCGTTTAAGATCTGGTGGGCCACCTTCTATGGTTTCCGCTATCGGGCCACCCACCATTTATTTCCACGCTCCAGTTGTCTAGTCCTGGGCGTGAGGGGGTGTGTTAAGAGTCCCACATCGGACAATATATGGCCTGAACATGTCCTTATAAGTGGGGGCAATCCTCACCCTACAAGCCGGTTTTGTAGGGATGAGTTAGGCCCAACCACACTTCTTAACATGGTGTCCAGCTTATCTAAATTATCTAGTTTACATTGTGAGTCTTGTCAGTTAGGGAAACATACTCGTAGTCACTTTCCCAATCGAGTCAATAAACGGGCTGCGTCCCCTTTTGCTTTAGTTCACTCCGATGTTTGGGGTCCTTCGCGTACTGAGTCTACTTTTGGGTCTAGGTATTTTGTCACTTTTATTGATGATTTTTCACGTTGCACGTGGCTATTTTTAATGAAGAACAGATCAGAATTGTTTTCTATTTTTGAAAATTTTTATCAAGAAATAAGAACCCAATTTGGCTTGTCTATCCGTACCTTAAGAAGTGACAATGCACGCGAATATTTATCTCAACAATTTCAAATTTTTATGTCATCCAATGGTATTCTGCACCAAACATCTTGTCCCCATACACCTCAACAAAATGGGGTAGCCGAACGTAAAAATCGGCATCTCGTAGAAACCACTCGGACCCTACTTCTCCATGGTAATGTTCCTCTCCGGTTTTGGGGGGATGCGGTGCTCACGGCATGTTACCTCATTAATCGCATGCCCTCATCTGTCCTTAATAATAAAATCCCTCACTCAATCCTGTTTCCAAACTCTCCTCTTCACCCAGTTCCTCCTCGAGTTTTCGGGTCTACGTGTTTTGTACACAATCTCTCCCCTGGTCTTGATAAACTATCAGCTCGATCACTAAAGTGTATCTTTCTTGGTTATCATCGATCCCAAAAGGGATATCGTTGCTACTCACATACTCTACAACGATACCTCGTATCGGCCGATGTTACCTTCTTCGAGTCAATTCCATACTTCGAGTCCAGCCAAGTAACTCCGGAACCCCTTCAAGAAAGTACTCCTACACCTCTTCCGGAAGTCTCATTTCCCCTTATCCCCCACCATTCAAGCCTTACGGTTGACCCTCCCACTACTCGCCCATTTCAAACATATCAGCGTCGCCAACCCACTTCTGTCGTACCTATTCCTGAGGCAGTACCTGTCCCTGAGGTCATTGCAGACTCTCCTCCGACGCCTTCGCCATCACCGGATCCGATCCCGCAACCTGAGTCCGATCTTCCGATTGCTCTTCGAAAAGGTATACGTCAAACACGAAATCCTTCTCCACATTATATTGATTTATGTTATCATCGTCTTTCTCCTTTGCAGTATACTTGCTTGTCTTCTTTGTCTTCTGTTTCTATTCCTAACACTCCAGGTGAAGCATTATCTCACCCTGAGTGGAGGCAAGCAATGATTGACGAAATGTGTGCTCTTCAAAGCAGTGGTACTTGGGAACTGGTTCATCTACCCCCTGGGAAATCGTTAGTAGGTTGTCGTTGGCTTTACACAGTGAAGGTTGGTCCAGATGGTAAGATTGATCGTTTTAATGCTCGTTTGGTAGCCAAAGGATACACTCAGATTTTTGGGTTGGATTATAGTGATACTTTTTCGCCTGTAGCAAAGATGGCATCTGTTCGACTTCTTCTAGCCATTGCAGCCATTCGACATTGGCCTCTTTATCAACTTGACATCAAAAATGCCTTTTTACATGGTGATCTTGAAGAGGAAGTATATATGGAGCAACCACCTGGGTTTGTTGCTCAGGGGGAGTCCTCACAAATGGTTTGTAGGCTACACAGGTCTCTTTATGGTCTTAAGCAGTCTCCGAGAGCTTGGTTTGGCAGATTCAGCACTGTAGTACAACAGTTTAGTATGGTCCGTAGTGAAGCTGATCACTCTGTGTTTTATCGTCACTCTGCCCAAGGGTGTATCTATCTTATTGTATATGTGGATGATATTGTGATAACTGGCAGTGATCATCAAGGAATACTCCAGTTGAAACAACATCTCTCGAATCAATTTCAAACAAAAGATCTTGGTAAACTCCGTTATTTCTTGGGAATTGAGGTGGCCCAATCTAAAGATGGCTTGGTGATATCCCAGCGGAAATATGCTATGGATATTTTGCAAGAAACAGGGTTGTTGAACGCTAAACCAGCTGATACTCCTATGGATCCAAGTGTCAAATTGCTACCCAATCAGGGGGAGCCTCTATCTGATCCAGGTAGGTATAGGAGATTGGTTGGAAAGTTGAATTATCTCACAGTCACTCGTCCGGACATCTCTTTTGCAGTTAGTGTGGTAAGCCAATTCTTAAATTCTCCTTGCCAAGAACACATGGATGCTGTTGTCCGGATTCTGAGATACATCAAGTGTGCTCCAGGAAAAGGTCTCGTTGTTAAGTGCCAAATTGTAGTTATTTTGTGTATGTAAATAGTGGCACTTATCAATGCTTTTTGTTAATACCGTTTGAATAATTCCCCGTTTTTGTGTAATTACGTTTACTTTACGAATACTTGTATTTTCATATACTTTTATACCGTTTGATAGTTTTGTTGTATTTTTGTAGGTATTCTTGCGTTTTCGGAGCCTTGAGGAATAAAGTGTCGAAGACACGGCTGCGAGAGCAAAGAGAAAATAATTCTGCTGTTCTGGTGCAGGGCGCTTCGCGCGCTGTAGGGCGCGTCGCGCCCTCTTTGAGTTTGAAGAACATAGTCTGGCAGAAGTTAGGGCGCGTCGCGCCGGATTAGGGCGCGTCGCGCGCTAGGGCGGTTTAGTAAATTTATAAAGGGCGCATCGCGCCGAAATAGGGCGCGTCGCGCCCACTGCGAAACTCAGTTTTGTATAAATAGTTAATAACAGATTTTTTAGGTTTTTTATCACCTCTTCTTGACAAGTTGAGCTCTGATCCATTTTTGGTAGTTTAGAGGTTGAGGAAACACCATTGGATGCTACACCATGTGGATTGATCGTGGATCTGTCTCGATTTCATTGTACCGGTGAGATCTTTCCGATTCATCTTCTCTCTTCCCTTTGTTTCATTCCAATGGTGGGTGTTGTATGTATGTTTCTACTCTTATTGTATGTATATTTGTGGATCTTGGGATCGTTTATATATTCGCTTTACAAATCATCATTGTTGTTGTTCTTGATCTTTTTGCTTAAATGCTCTGGATTTGTGTTGTTGCAGACATGGACACCATAGATCTTGATTAGGAATGATAACTGTTAGTTTCTGGGTTGCAGACATGGATTCAGGACTAACAATCGTAATGGGTATCGAGTCTAATGCCTCCGTGTTGTTTGATTAGTGGAGAAATCGCTGATGTGAATAGTACGGTTGAGCTTTCGTCGGTGTTGCAGACATGGGCACCGATGTGGCATCTCGAATGATGCCCGGTGATGTTGATGCGTATTGTGAGTGTCGAGCGATAGATCTTCATATTTAAGTATTCGACGGGTAGAACGAAATGCAATTCCATAACTATTTCTCTTAGACTATTGAGATTGTTTATCTGCTTTTATTTACTTTTCCCGCATTTACCTTTCCGCACCCAAATCATGAAACTTAGAACGCGAGATAGTCGAACGGCAGTTCTTCTCACCAATCTCTGTGGACTACGATACGATATAACCTATATCACCCGGTAATAAATAATACCCAAAACTTTTGTTGCTTGCCGCTCTACCGCTCCAACAAAATGGCGCCGTTGCCGGGGATTGGTTGAGATTAATCGCATTGCGATGGTTTTATGTTTTAAGTTTCGTATAGTTTTGATTAAGTGTTTGGGCAGGTCATTTTCTTTAGGTTGCGTTTGAGGCGAAAGCATTGGCGTACCGCGAGGAAGTTTCTTACCATTCGCGAAACAATAAAGGCGTCGAGCTAACGACGTTAAACGAGCGCTTGTTGGGAGGCACCCCAACGGTTTTATTTTTTTGTTTTTCTGTAATTGAGTTGTATAGGTGTTAAGTGGTGGCTCACTGGAAAATCTGTCTTTTTAGACTGGTCTGGTTTTTCTGGTGTAGCGCGCGTCGCGCGCTCATGGGTGCGTCGCGCGCTGGGTTGCTTTTGGCCAGTGACCTCTTTTTAACGGGTCACTCGGCTCGCCTTTTTCCCACTTACACCAAGGCGTTATAGTATAGTATTTTATCGATTTATTTTTAATTCTTTTGTTTGTGTTTAGACTCAAATTTTGGCCCGATTACTTGGAGTCGCATTTGGTAATTCTTCGATTTTGATTGATTCAACAAGCCGGTTGTGCGGTAATGATTGATCGAATTTGTACGTTGCAAGGTACTCGTTTATCGCTTTCTATAGCATAGCATGTTTAGGAGACTTTTCATTTGTACCATTTTCATACTATTCATTCTTTTTGCATAACTTGCTCATGACTTGAATCACAATTAGTTTCCCCTTTTTACCATAAATGTGAGGTGGCTTTCCATTGTGTATATATGTGAGTGACCGACATTTCTTGTTTTAACTGGATATTATTATGTTTAATCTTTCGTCTGTATCGATTTTGTGAATGCACGAAAGTGATCAAGGCACTTGTTTGATTTTGAGCACAACTACCATAAGCCAAATGTCATTTTACCTTGTGAGTGTGTGACCATTCGTACCCCCTTTGAGCCTTTTTGTCATTGTCCATTTTGTTTTTGAACTTGAGACATAGTTCACCCTTTTTGATGGATTTTGATTATCTTTGTTTTCTTGACCTTAACTATGATGTTTAGTTGGATTTTTACCTTGCCTTAGAAAGTAGGGAGTATTCACTTTATGTTATGGTTGAATTCAAGTTGGGGAGAAGGTGTTTGCCTCTTTATGTTGTGATTGATGTGAGGTTAAGAAAAGAAAAAAAAAAAGAAAAAAAAAAGTGAGAAAGAAAGAAAAGAAAAAGAAAGAAAAAAAGAGAAAAGCTTGAAAAAGAAAAGAACAAAAAGAGTTTTGAATAAGAGTGTGCTAATAAGTTTTGTGTTTGGTGTGAAATTTGTGATGAAGAGAAAAGTTGGATTGAAATTGTATTGTTTGAAACTTTGTGGAAGTAATTACTCTCTTAGGTTTAGGCAAGTTTTTGTTTCGATTAGCTTTAGGACTTATCACTTGTTTGTTAACCGAGCCACATTACAACCTTGAAAGCCCTTGTGATTCGTGTCGTTGCATTTTCAATACTATTTTTAGATGAACGCATAATTTTGTCTATTGTTTGCAAGATTGTTGGATGAGTGTTCAAAGTCCTCACCTTTCGGTGTTTTTCATCTACCGATGAGTTTTTGCTAGGCGTGATTCATTATTGAGCTTGTTTTGTTTTAGGATGTTTTGTATGAATTTTTGTACTTAGGAATCGTTTCATTTTCATGTTGTCGTTGTAGGATAGTGGTAAGTGTTTACTTTGTTAGTACGTTTTTATTTGAACCGTACAATTGTTTCGTTTTTCTAAATGTTGTTGATTCTTGATTCTTTGGATTTATACTTTTGCGATTGGAGTGTTTGGCCCTGTTTGAGGACAAACAGATTCTAGTTGGGGAGAGTTGTTAAGTGCCAAATTGTAGTTATTTTGTGTATGTAAATAGTGGCACTTATCAATGCTTTTTGTTAATACCGTTTGAATAATTCCCCGTTTTTGTGTAATTACGTTTACTTTACGAATACTTGTATTTTCATATACTTTTATACCGTTTGATAGTTTTGTTGTATTTTTGTAGGTATTCTTGCGTTTTCGGAGCCTTGAGGAATAAAGTGTCGAAGACACGGCTGCGAGAGCAAAGAGAAAATAATTCTGCTGTTCTGGTGCAGGGCGCTTCGCGCGCTGTAGGGCGCGTCGCGCCCTCTTTGAGTTTGAAGAACATAGTCTGGCAGAAGTTAGGGCGCGTCGCGCCGGATTAGGGCGCGTCGCGCGCTAGGGCGGTTTAGTAAATTTATAAAGGGCGCATCGCGCCGAAATAGGGCGCGTCGCGCCCACTGCGAAACTCAGTTTTGTATAAATAGTTAATAACAGATTTTTTAGGTTTTTTATCACCTCTTCTTGACAAGTTGAGCTCTGATCCATTTTTGGTAGTTTAGAGGTTGAGGAAACACCATTGGATGCTACACCATGTGGATTGATCGTGGATCTGTCTCGATTTCATTGTACCGGTGAGATCTTTCCGATTCATCTTCTCTCTTCCCTTTGTTTCATTCCAATGGTGGGTGTTGTATGTATGTTTCTACTCTTATTGTATGTATATTTGTGGATCTTGGGATCGTTTATATATTCGCTTTACAAATCATCATTGTTGTTGTTCTTGATCTTTTTGCTTAAATGCTCTGGATTTGTGTTGTTGCAGACATGGACACCATAGATCTTGATTAGGAATGATAACTGTTAGTTTCTGGGTTGCAGACATGGATTCAGGACTAACAATCGTAATGGGTATCGAGTCTAATGCCTCCGTGTTGTTTGATTAGTGGAGAAATCGCTGATGTGAATAGTACGGTTGAGCTTTCGTCGGTGTTGCAGACATGGGCACCGATGTGGCATCTCGAATGATGCCCGGTGATGTTGATGCGTATTGTGAGTGTCGAGCGATAGATCTTCATATTTAAGTATTCGACGGGTAGAACGAAATGCAATTCCATAACTATTTCTCTTAGACTATTGAGATTGTTTATCTGCTTTTATTTACTTTTCCCGCATTTACCTTTCCGCACCCAAATCATGAAACTTAGAACGCGAGATAGTCGAACGGCAGTTCTTCTCACCAATCTCTGTGGACTACGATACGATATAACCTATATCACCCGGTAATAAATAATACCCAAAACTTTTGTTGCTTGCCGCTCTACCGCTCCAACACTCGTGTATGAAGATAAAGGACATACTCAGATAGTTGGATACTCTGATGCTGATTGGGCAGGGTCACCCATTGATAGACGATCCACTTCTGGGTATTGTGTACTTGTTGGAGGAAACCTTATATCCTGGAAAAGTAAGAAACAAAATGTAGTTGCAAGATCAAGTGCCGAGGCAGAGTATAGGGCCATGGCATTGGCAACATGCGAACTCATTTGGTTAAAACAGTTACTCAAAGAACTTCAAATTGAAGAAGCAAGATCAATGACACTTATTTGTGATAATCAAGCTGCATTGCACATTGCTTCAAATCCAGTCTTCCATGAAAGAACTAAACATATTGAGATAGACTGTCACTTTGTCAGAGAGAAGATTGAATCAGGCGAAATTGTTACAAGTTTTGTCAACTCCAATGATCAATTAGCAGATGTGTTTACAAAATCCCTGCGAAGTCCCAGAACTAATTATATATGTGGCAAGCTTGGTGCATTTGACTTATATGCTCAAGCTTGAGGGGGAGTGTTGATATTTGTAAATATAGTGTTAAGAATATTTGTATATAGAATAGTCCCACATCGACTATATTATGTAATTAGCTGTAATCTCTCTATATATAATAAAGTCTCCGTAGTGCTTTACAAGACACACGGTTTATTCACATGCCTCTTAGTCTTTCGTATCTTAACAAAAATAACTTTTAATTAGTCAAAAAAAACTATAAATTAAGAGAACTCATTCATTTATTCCCTCAACTCATTCATTTATTCCCTCTCAATGCAGTAGTATTCACCTCTTTAATATTATGTTTGGAAACATACATTTCTTAAAAAACAACTATTTTTTTATAATTAAATTTTTTCGCCATAATGAATTTAAAATTGTGATTAATTTCATACTTAACAAATTTAAATGACTATTCGATGTTCACCAAAAAATAAATTTAATTACTTTCGAATGAGTAAAGGGAGAAATATTATGGGGCTACTCTTGCTTTGAAAAAAATAAGTATTGTTAATTTGTTATTCAACAAATTAATAATAAAGCAATTGTTATCATACTAGTATAATTCATTTAAAGATGAATAAATTAAATATTTTAGATTTGTTAGGATGGGACCGGTGGACATGTCTGGTTTGCCGGCACTTTAGTGCAAGATGGGTCAAAGAATTAAGCACTCACCTTTAATGAGAGCGCGCCGTCCTGTCCAATTTTTTATACGGGTTTTTGTCGACACATATATTTACATGAGTTTTTGTATTTTGGAACTAAAAAGAATAGTGTCTGCAGACCCGCCGCACCGTCACTTTTAGCGTTGGACGGATTAAGATATCAGGCTTGCATCCTTAAGTATGCTCGTTCGTTTCGCCCCTTTTTTTTTCAAACTTTTGCAGAGCAGCCTAAATGGAGCAAATATGCCGGTTTGCCACTCCTAACTTCATACAATTGAATATTTATGTAGCTATCATCTGGTCTCAAGACTATAATATTCATTTTTAATTTGCTAATTGACATTCTATTGATTATAATACTTAATTAAAAAGTAAGGGTTAATATTTTACCTGTGATTTGTTTTATTCCTCAAATATTTTATTTTTTTAGATTATCTCTTGTAATTTTTTTTTTCATTTTCCTAAGAGTAAAAATTAAACATTGAATTGGGGTAAATAAAAGTAAATATATTACATGGATAACTTGTGCACTTAGGAACCAAAAGACATGAATTTTTAACATTTCAAATGTGTGATCCAAATTTTATTATGGAGTATTATATATTTCCCTTAAAAGTATTAGTAACTTCTTTGTTTACAGTAATTGATACTGAATTTAATAGGAAGAATTATGATTTGATCCTCTGCAATTGTGCTTAAGACTTAAGAGGAAGTTGAAATTACTTGATGCCGAGATTACTTGTGATGGAAAAAAATAATATAATTTTATTTTGATAATAAAATAGCATATACCAAAAATAATTTTATTATCGTTTAATAAAAAATCAATAATTTATTATGTCATTGAAATAATTTGACTTAAATGTAGTTTTGGTCTCCCGAATTTCTTAATTGTTTGATTTTGGTCCCCTATATTTCAATTGTTTGATTTTGATCCCTCAAGTTTTGTAATTGCTTAATTTTGGCCCCCAAGTTCCAATTGTTTGATTTTGACCCATCAAGTTTGTCTTTTTTTGCATTTGATAGTCCACTAATACATGTGGACTAAATTTCTCTTTTTTTTGTTGCATTTTCTCTTTTCTTTTGTTTTTTAAATTTTCTTCTCTGCAATTTTATTTTTCTTCTCTTTTTAATAGTTAAACTTTAAATGTAATATTTAAAAAATCTTAAATATTTCATTCAACTTATGTGTAATGGCAAATTGTTTTGACAAAATGAAATAGACTACTACCTAATTAAAATAAAAAATTCTTTAGCCAATAACTCCCTCGTGGTTAAGCATAAAGTCCCAAAGTCTAACAATCCTATTAGCCATATAGAATTTCAATTTTTTATAAGAGATATTGCATGCTTGTCCATATATTCTAAGTCGAATGAAATATTTAAGATTGTCAAAATATTACATTCAAAGCTTAACTATTAAAAAGAAAAGAAAATGGAATTGTAAAGAAGAAAATTTTTAAAAGCAAAAAAAAAAAAAAGACAAAAAAAAAGAGAAATTTAGTCTACATGTCATTAGGGGACTATCAAATGTCAATGGGAGCAAACTTGAGGGTGCAAAATCAAGCAATTAAAACTTAGGGGGCCAAAATTAAGCAATTAGAAAACTTAGGGTACTAAAATCAAACAATTGAAACATGGAGGATCAAAATCAAACAATTGAAAAATTTGAGGGGCCAAAACTATATTTAAGCCAATTTATTTTAAAATATAAATATAATTTAATAGAATGCACGTGTGTAAAATTATTAGTGTATATCTTATTTTCTTGTTTATTATTTGTGTGTTTATTAATATATTTATGAAAATTAATAAAATATAATATTTTTGTTATCAAATAATAGAATTTGATTTTGATGTGGATGAGGTAGCTTAGTTGACACTTGCTAATTGAGTTAAGAGTGTTGTTGGTCCAGGGTTCAACTCCTGACAACGACGTTTATTTGTAATAAAGTTGTTGATGATTTATAAATCAACAACTTTAAAAAAAAATAGAATATGATTTTTTTAGTATAAAATAAAATCTGATATTCATAAATATATATATATATATATATATATATATATATAACAAGTAAATAGCATATTATAGTAGAATTGTAAAAATTAAGACAAAATGTAATAAAACTTTAATAGTACACTTATTTTGATGAACACACTTTTTTTTTACAATGCACAAACTTTTTCTTAAAAATTTATAATTAGTATGATTCATAAGTTAACATGTGTGTCTGGTTCTATTATGATAAAGGATAAAGTTAACATGTGCGCTTAAATATATAAAATTTGTATTGAAAAATTTAATAAATATATTTATTTTCAACTTTTAATAAAAATAATGTACAATTTATAAGAAAAAATTTCCACTTTTAACTCTTAACATGTACCCATGAGAAAAGATTTTCAATTAATTTTGACTACAAGTGATTAATGATAAAGTAATTTTTGTTTCCTTTTGTTGGAAGGTGCAACTCCTCAAATGCGCATTTGCATAAAAAATCTATAAAATTAATTTTGACTACAAGTGAGTTATGATAAAGTAATTTTTGTTTCCTTTTGTTGGAAGGTGCAACTCCTCAAATGTGCATTGGCATCAACAATCTATGCAATATCGAAGTTTAGGAATTTTAAGACCTCTGACAATGATGTTAAGTTATACTAAGATAGGCCTTTTATCATTGATGTCACAAAACCCGAGCTTAGACTCCATATAAATAAATTAAAAAGCGGATTTTTCATTGCACTTATATACAGTGAAAAACACTTTTAAAAATTTTAAAATATCATTCGAACATGCATATCCGAAGACATCAAAAAGAATGAAATATTGAATTTGGATAGGTATATCCAAATTCACCCCTACGCAAATTTGAAATATTGGTTAATTCATATATTTTAATTTTATTTTTAAGAAATATTTATTTATAATATAATTATAATATAATTAAAGTGAGTTATTATTAATAAAGAATAACTTAAATATAAATTATTATAAATAAGGAATAAAGAGGTTAAATAAAATTTTAATTTTATAATAATTTATTTGTCACAAATTATAAAAGTAATTATTTTTTAATGACTATAACATTATGCATTATAATTAATAAAATTATCATGTTAAAAATATCCTCCTATTATATCTTAATTTTTAATTTATATTAGTTTTTTCTTTAACTCATTTTATATAAAAATAATGTGTTGATTAAAATATTTATTAGGCTAATATTATTATTATATCGGGATTATAATGGTATATATTTAATTATTTATTTTGATTAATATAATTAATCATAATATATTAATTGTATTGATTCACTTTGATTTTAATTTTTTAATAAATATTGAGTTATTTCGGATATACATCTCCAAAGTCACCTCTTTCCTAGAAAAGGGGTGACTTCGGATATGTGTCACCTTTTTTCTTTTTAAAAAAAAAACATTTTCGAATATGCATATCTGCAATATAGGGGTATTTTTAGATTTTCACCGCAGATCTGTGAAAAAACATATGGGTGTAATGAGAATTTCCCAATTAATAATAATGCCATATATTGTTGTGTTTTGTTCTTGTTAGATAATGTGTTGGTGGTCAGATTTCCTTTTCTTTTGATCAATATATTGTCTTAATTTTTGCCTTAAAAAAAGTAATTTTTAAATTAGTAGATACGATAGTAATAATCACTAGTAACTCAATAACTCTAAAGTCTCGAGTTCTAACTCATATGATGGCGTTTAAACTAAAAATATATTTTTCAATTGAGTTAAGATTTACCGACGAAGTTAAAGTAATTAATTATAGATTCATGTCATGAAAAAAAATGAGTTGAAAAATAAATATGAGTGTAAAAATCACATTTAATCCCAAAATTTATAAATTTAATTAAAATTAATTTTAGAGGCAATAGGTTCTCTCCTCTATTTCGGTTGTTCCTTTGTTCATGTGGTGTGGTATGCTCTTCTCGCTACGATTGATATTCACCGAGTAGGTAAGATATGTTTTCATTCAGGCGTCGTTTGTTGTGACCAGATCGACAACATGTGTCTTTGTTATCACAGGTGGTATTTTTGTCGTTCAACAAAAGTCGGTGGTTATGCACATGGAAGTATATCGGTTTTGGGTTGGACTCGAGTTACCGTTTTGGTTTCGTTTCAAACTGAATTAAATCTTCTTGCATAATCACCTTTGTTGTTACTGTGTTTGTTGAATCGCTCATCGATTCAGGTTCTTTTTGTTAATTGTACAGATGGCTAACTGAGATGGGTTGATAATTTCTTCTTCATCTTCAGTTTCGATGTCTCGTCCTATTTAAGCATAAATGGTTGTGATTGCTTACTACAGTTTGTTAGTGAGTTGTTGGTTTATGAACTTGTTAACGTGTTGGCAGCCAAGTTTATTCACCATTTTCAAATTTTGAATTTTGTGCTCGTAATTTCAAGTTTGCATTTTTTTTACAATTTGGTTTCGGCTCCCCTGTGTAGGTTTGATGGATTATGCACGTGATAGTGAATGTGTATGTGAAATCATATTTTATATATACTTTTTTTTTTATAAGTCGGGCTTTATATTCTCCTAGTTTACTTGTATTGTTTCTTATTTTTATCTATTAAGAGTGATGTAGATTCTTCTACATCCATTTTACCTAAACAAGTTTAGAGGCAAAGTCAATTTTATTTTAGAGTAAGCTAAAATGTCAATTTTTTTTTTATATTTTTAGAATCATATATGACACCTTCAAATGAGAATCCAAATATACACTTAAAAAACATATGTAAGCTAATATTATGTTCGAGAATAGTTTGAATGTGACCAAATAAGTACTTGTTTTTAAATGAAAAGTATTTTATTTTTATGTTTCAGCTTAGTACCCTATAATTTGATGTCTTTACATAGTTATTAAACCCATACAAAATTGAGTTTAAAGTATAGTGAATTTGAGAGATTTTGTCTCTCATAGACGTAAATCATCTGATCGAACTAGGTAAACAAACATTTTGTATTTCACACATTTTGTATCTTCTTCTATCAAGTTAATTCACTGTCTTATTACATCAAAGAGTTATTATTGTTGAAGTTGAAGATCATTTATTTTGGTTGTCATTGTTCTTTGTTCCCTCACATCTAATTTCTTGATTTCTTTGCATAGTTATTAAACTCATACAAAATTGAGTTTAAAGTATAGTGAATTTGAGAGATCCTTTCTCTCATAGACGTAGATCATCTGATCGAACTAGGTAAACAAACATTTTGTATTTCTCACATTTTTTATCTTCTTCTGTCAAGTTAATTCACTGTCTTATTACATCAAAGAGTTATTATTGTTGAAGATCATTTATTTTTGTTGTCATTGTTCTTTGTTCCCACACATCTAATTTCTTGATGTGAATTGAATCTTATATTTTCACAACAATCTCATCCAAGTGTTTTTGAATATTGGTATTTAATTTTTGAGTTAGAACTTGCGAACAAAAAAATTAATATAGACCGAAGACTTATTTTGGCTTTAATATTTTTACAAAATCCAATTTAATTCTCAAAATAATAAAACTAAATTTAATTTTTAGGAAAAGATATTAAAACAAACTTAACTCTCACCTATATTATATTTTTTTAATTGTTGAAAAAAATATTAAAGAAAAGAAAGTAAAAATAAGAAAAGAAAATATAAAACAAGATTATAGGTTTATATAGTTTGAAATGAGAAAAAATGCTGTTAAAAAGAAATGTAAAAAATTATAAAATGACATAAATATTTTTAACCCAATATTGGATGCAATCGGAAAATTTAAAAAAAAATAAAGAAAATTAAAATTAAAATTTTCTTTTATTAATAAACCAATATTTTTAAACAAATATTATATATATATATATATATATATATATATATATATATATATATATATATATATATATATATATATATATATATATATATATAATGAGTAAAAAATTAAAAATATATAATAGGTTTAATATTATTTTTCGTCACTTATGTTATATTTGGGATTCATCTTGGTCTCTTAACTTTAGCAAGGTTCATATTCGTCCCTTAAATCTTCAAATCCTGTTATTTGTGTTCTCTTCATCTACTTAGTGAAGAATTTAGCGACATATTTTTAAATTTTTCCATCGCTAATTAAATAAAAAGAATAATTTGATATGTTTTGAAGAGTTACTAGATCAATATGAATTTTTTTAAAATTAAGGGAACAAGATAAATCTCGAAGTTAATATATGAGGAAAAAATATTAAACCTATATAATATATATCATTTTTTACATATTATATAATAAATTAATTATTATTAAATAGAAGTTATTATTGTATTGTTTGTGAAATATTTTTTTATTTTCTTCTAAATCTGAGAAGAATATAATTTAGAATAAAAATTTATTTTAGATCCTTATAAAAATTATCAAACCCAATTTAGTTCAAGAAAGAAAAACTATTTTTAATCTCATAAGAAAATGATTCAAAGCAACTCATTTTCCCTAATTTTCACTTCTTTAATATTAGGTTCCAAAGCATTGAAAAATTAAAAAGGATGAGGAGAAAAAATAATTTTCTAAATCTTTTCCGGCATGTTATAGTGGAAACTCGGAATATTAATTGCTTTATCTATAATAATATATAAAGGTAAAACATGATTTTGGTGGAGTCTATTTTTCTTCCAATTACCCTTTTCAGTTTTTTTTTTAAACTTTAACCTCTCTTTACTAACTGTTATATGACAGTTTCATTTTTTATTATTTTATAAATTAAAATTAAAATAAAAAATTAATCTATAAAAATATTGTTTATATTTTTATTTGCTTGCACATTAGAGAAAGCGGACATACGGCCATGTGAGTGCCCGTCTGGACGTTAGTGTATGTAAATGCAAAAAATTATTTACAAAGTTTCTTTGTTATTTATATATTGATCAAAAAATATTTCTTTGTTTTTATTAATCAAATAATATTTATTATTTATTAAGTTCAAAGATTATGTTTGATTATGATAGAATTTATGTCCAATTTTTATAATTTTTTAATAATTTTTTATTGTAATAAAATAATATTGTTATAGTATTTAATTATATTTATGTCAATTTATAAATAAACGTCGATTTTTTCTATAAAATGTGCGTGTGTGTCGTCTAGTGGTGAAAATTTAGGTCTTGAGAGTGTGCTCCCCTCAAAGTCTCGAGTTTAAATCCTGCTAGGCACAAATTGCCTATTAAAAAAAAATCTTTCAATTAAATAATCACTTTATGCTTTTTCCTTCCTCGTCAACTAAATAAAATTTTTTAAAAACAATTTTTTTTAAAATTATCTTGTAGTCTTTAAAATTTAAAAATAATAAATTTTTTTAGAACCTAATTTTACAAAACTATTTTTAAAAATTATTTTCTATTTAGGAGTTTTAAATACAAAAATATATTGTAGAGGTTTTGGTTTTTGAATTTTTAATTTGGAAAATTAAGAATAGAAAATAATACACTTTTCATTGATGACAAATTTGTAATATTGCGCAACTGTATAACAATTTGTAAAAGTAAAGTTATCAAACATATTTCATTTTATTTCTAAAAAATGTCTTTTAAGATTAACTTATAACATAGTTTTCAAAAACAAAATACTAAACTGTTTTTTAATGTTTAAAACTTGAAATTAATAAAAAGTTTAATTTTTTACAAAATTATTTTTGAAAATTATTCTCTATTTAAGAGTTTTAAAAACTAAAATAGGTTTTAGAGATTTAGGTTTTTGGTTTTTAGTTTTGGAAATTATGAAGAGGAAAAAACAAGACAAATTAGTACACTTTTTTTTAAATAGAAATACTTTAATCAATAACCAAAAACCAATTACAAACAAGTGAGTGTTAGGAAATAGAAATACTTTAATCAATAACCAAAAACTAAAAACCTACCAAGTTAAGGTTTTGTCTTATTGCGTAGAAAGTTATTTTTGCTGAAAATTATTTATTTTGGTTTTCATTGTTCTTTTCCCCACACATTGAATTTTCTGGTGTGATTGAATCTTTCAATTTCACAACAAGTAGCGTTCTCCATGGGGACATATAAATTTTGTTTACAAGTGAGTATCATTGGTTCTAAATGGCAGATCAAGAGGTTTTTCTGAGACAATAATTTTGGATTGTAGAAAGTGAATATGCAAGAAATCTTAACACAATAAAAGTGTATTTGAGCATTTAAGGGTCGGGGAATCAATGCCTGCATGCATAACAGAAGCAGAGAAGGTCGGGATGGTTGATAAGGCCAAAAAGGTCATTATCTTGTGCCTCTAGGATAAAGTTCTAAGGGAAATCGTTAGGGAGAATACATCGGCTTCGATGTGGGAAAAACTTGAATCATTGTATATAACCATGTCTTTGGCTCACATGTTATGTATGAAACAACAACTCTACTCATTTTGAATGGTAGAGATTAAATCCATAGTAGAGCGGTTAAAAGTATTCATGATCTTGAGAATATTGAGGTGAAGTTTGAAGATAAGGACAAGATACTACTCTTGTTGAGCTCATTATCCAAATCCTTTGATCACTTTAAGAATGTTATTTTTTATGTTAAGGAAAGTACTATTAGTTTGAATGAAGTCTACACATTTGTATGATTCAACGAATTTTCAAAGGTGAATGATTTGAACATTGACGACAATGAAGAAGGCTTAAGTGTCTCAAGAAGAGTAAGTGAGTATAGAGGGATGTCTAAATCAAAGAGTTTTGACAAGTCAAGAGTAAAATGCTTTAATTGTATAAAAAAACAGTCACTTCATGTGAAATTGTCTATGGAACTGGGAAAATGATGATTATATTCATATTGCAGTTGCCTTTAATGAGGATAGTTATGAGTGTATTGGTGCATTAGTGGTGTTGAGTTTGGAGATGAAGAGGGTTGAACCATGAACTCGGGTTACTCTTATCACATGTGTCCAAGAAAATAATACTTCTAGACCTTGAAGTTGGAACAAGGTAGAGTAGTTCTCTTTCGTAGAAATAAAGTTTGCAAGGTCCGTGGTATTGGTACAGTCACACTTAAAATGTCAAATTATCGTGGGTTTTTCTTCAATACACGAGGTGTATTCCAAAGCTCGATAAAAATTTATCATCGATAAGCACGTTTGACGATCAAGGTTATTGCACTATAGTTGAATATAGGGTGTTGAATATTTCTCATGGTGAAGTGATCATGGCTAAAGGGTATAAAATATATGGTTTATATATTTTAGAAAACTCCAATAATGTTATTCATTCATCATCAGATTGTGAAGACTTTCATGACAAAAGCAAGTTATGGGATCTGAGGTCAATGCATGGTGGATGCCTAGAGTAAGTTTCATAGCACTTTATTGAGTTTTAATGAAGACAAGGGATAAAATTGAATGTGATCACTGAGTTTCCATTAATTTTTTGGAGTAAGGATGGTGCAAAATAAACTTACCTAGTTGGCAGATGTTCATTTACTGGAATAGACTTTCAAACATTAATGGAGGTATAGAGTAAAAAGACTATAACCTATTATATTTTGAAGGTCGGTAAATCTTTGTCTATTATATAAATCAAGCTAATTCAGCTTGATGGAAAAATTGTGGATTGCGTCTTCATTGGTTATCTAAGAGGTAAGAAAGGTTATAAGTTATTGGGAGTGAAACTTGGAGGATCTAAGTTCATCAATCACATATGTATTAATTTTAATGAGTCTCGTCAGGGAAAGAAGAGTAAAGACATGGGGATGAAACTTTTAGAATCTATAGAGACAACTAAGTTTGAGATGTTATGCTTTGGATGTGGCTTTAGTGTTGCAAAAATAAAAATTAGAGACGTTCATTAAGGCATTCAAAAACAGAAGGAGTCAAAGATGGTTGAAGAACCATACTTGTGAGCTCGTTAAACTATTAAACTAGAAAATATGGTTAAGAGCAAGTGGATTCAAATAGAAATAGCAAGGTTCAAGAGACGCTTGAACTTGATAAAAAATGTTCAACAGGTGTTGAATTAGCAGATAGCAACAAGGTGTGGTCAAACTTTAATTTCGGATACTTCCACAACCTTTATTCTCAGCAAATGAGTCAATATTAATTTTATTGTCTTTGAATTCCTGATGAATGGTTATTGGAACTTACCCAGTTATTGCTCAAACCTTTTCTCTTTCTTCACTGATAGACTACCTCATCCAAATGTGCAGGATGCCCAGGATAAAGACCAAATAATTTGGCCAACATCTTCCTCTAGTTTTATGAGCCTGAAAAACGCCTACAATCTCAAAACTCCTACTTCAATTTGCATACCTCAGACAAAATACTTGTGGTATAAATACACTCCCTCCTCCAATTCCATTTTTTTCTAGAAACTCCTTTTGCACAAAGTTCCTAAAGATGATCAACTCATGAGAAGATGTGTGTCTCCTTGGCCTCAGTCTGGTGCCTATGCAAAAGTAGTGTTGAAACTAGTTCACGCTTATTCTCCTCCTGCAGGTTTGCAAATAGTTTATGGAATTAATTCTTCAAAACTTGTCATATCACCTCAAGGCCTAGCAACTTGGAAGAGCTTCTTCATCTTTGCAGTCAAGGAAGGTTTAAACAATGCTCTCTAGTCCTAAAGGCAACATTAATCTATATTGTATTGAGTATTTAAAATTGTAGGAATATATGTATATACAAACATGTTACTCCTAATGTTCATTTGACCATCTATCAAATTTGGGCTCAAATATTGACCACGGGCAACAACTCAAAACTCACTTATAACTCTAGTGATAAAAGGGTTTTGTGGAAACCCTCAATCCTTGTTTGGATCAAAAGTAACTATGATGGGGTTCATGACTATAGGACCACAAAATCAAGATATGGTGGCATCTTCAGAAATAATTAGAAATCTTTGGAAAGCTTATATATATATATATATATATATATATATATATATATATATATATATATATATATATATATATATATATATATATATATATATAGAGAGAGAGAGAGAGAGAGAGAGTAGGGGACAGTTGTGCGAAAGGTTTTGCTAACTTAGGCCGCACAACAAATTCCCTAACCATTTTTAGTTTCATCCTCTTGGAGATTATGGTAGGTTTCGTAAAAAAAATGGTTTGGTTTTTTTAGATTTATATCTTTTTGTGTGAGTTTAGGCCTAGTCCCCTCACCCTTTTGTGTATTTTTTTTAATATATGGCCCTTCATTTAAAAAAGTTTAAACTTATTAACAAAACTTTCAAAGTTTTCAATCATCGCAATATTTTTTTCTTCAATAAATTTGTAGTTTATAAAAAAATCACAAAGACCTCAATTATAAATATGTTTCTCATACACAAGAGCCTGAACAAAAAAAAATGTTAATTTATTGAGGAGTTGAATATCATTAGATATGAACAAAAAGATGTTCTTATTTTGTGGAGTTGTATATCTTTAGATATGCAGGAAAAGAGAAATGCTACTTAGAAAAACATGAAATTAAAATCATCTTGTTATTTTAAAATTAATTTATCATATCTTTATTTATTTATTTAATAAAACTATCCATTAAATTCTTTTAAATCTTTAAAATATATAAAATATTTTAAAATTGTAAAAATATGTGTGATAAATCCTTCGAAGTCCAAACTAAAAAATATATATTGTAAACAATATTACTAAGATAATTTTAAAAGTCTCAGACAAAATCCTTTTAAAATCACCAAGACTTTTTTTAATCAAAAATAACCTTTTAGAATATCAACTCAATACACCCTCTAAAATCCAACACAAAAATGCAAAGGTCAAATAAAAAAATACCAAGACATACAAATAAAATTATTTTAAAATTTTAAAAGAATAAAGTCAAAATATAAGACTATTAAAGTGCTAAGAACAAACATAAAATTTATTATCTAACATGTTTATTATAAAAATAAAGGAAAATATGAATCCAATTATTTATTTATACATTCCTAATCTATAATATTTTACTTAGATATTTATTATTTTTAAATTTTTATACTTTTGATTATTGATAAATTTTATTCAGTTTTTTCTTTGATTATAGATTTGTTATATCATATAGTTATTATGTATTATATTCTATATACTAGTAAACGATAACCCAAACTTTTTTATAAACCAAAATAAAAAGGAAAAAAAAGAAATGAGACTACGCTAAGACTTTCTCAAAAGGAAATGGACCACAAAAATGGCATTCTTGGCCTATTCTTAACATAATCTTATTCTTAGGTAACAACTAAGGGAATGGAAGAAAAATACAAAAGAGTTCAAGGAAAACCACATGTTAGTTAATTTATCAACATATATGTTTCCTTCTCTATAAATGCGAGATACTATGAAGTTCGTTGTAGAAGTAATGGCAATACTGTTGTTCGAATAATTTCTTATTTATCAAGGCACTACCATAAAGGACAAGAACTTAAAGGCTAGAACAACTAACTTAGGATCAGGTTCTAGCCAAATTTTATTCCAAGATTTATATTTGGAAATATCAATAGTTCACATTGCACCAGGAAACTCATCGATGAGAGAATTTCCTAAGCTCAAGCAAACCTCCTATGAAATGGTCAAGCATGTTCTTGAAAATACCTCCACATAATTGTTGGGGTTGGTATATAATATACATGTTGAAGAAGTCTCACATGGCATTATTTTGTAAAGGAAGAGTGAGTCCAATGCTATATAAAGGATTCAAGTTATTTATTACAAAATGCATTAGTCAAAAGCACTTTAATCTTATATTTGATTTTATTTGTTCTGTTACTCTTGTGTTAGAGTGTTGTGAAGTGTAGCTAATGTTTTCTTTGGAGGGTGTATATGTATTAGGAAAATGGGAGGGTGGTTAAGGGTATACTATATGTTGTAACAATTTTCACATAATGTTATTCTCTAGTTGTTATTTCATAATGGTCGTGGTTTTTTCTCTAATTTTTAAGTTTTCATGTTATGTTCTTGTGTTGTTATTGTGTTCCTTTATTTTCTTTTTACCAATTTCCCCCCACAAAAATGAGGCATCAGTGTGGTTAGTATAAGCTTTGTCTTACATTTTATCCATTGATCAATGAGAGGTTTTTGCACTACCTCCTTGATGATATGTACTATGGGAAGATTAATATTGACTTTGAGAGCTTTAAGAATAAAAAATGCAGTTGTGGGGGAGATAAAAGATAACTTAGGTTAGTTTCTAGCTAGGGAAACCACATATATATAATTTGAGAGATTGCATATTTCCAATGATTTATTATGTTGTTGACTCTGGCATTGTTCATACAAATGATGAAAACTTTAATGACAAACTTTCATTATGATGACCAATATATATTACAAAGTTTCCAAATGTCTTAGAAAGATGTGAAGTGTAAGTTTAAATTTAAATATGAGGCAAACCCACGCCAAATACTCAAAGTATAACAACAACCAAATAATAAATGGAATGAGGATTCTCCATGGATCCGACATTAATTACAAATTGAGGGCATGTTATAACTTATATTTTTAAGTCTATCATTTGTTGGAACTTTTTCCTGCATAGTCCTTCTAACAACCAATGATTTTGAGGGGGTATTTTTGACCAAATAGATTTAGATCAATATAGCTCCTAAGAAAGATGAGACTTAAACATGAAGGCATCCTTAGAGGAAATTTCACCAAAGGTAGAAGCTTTGTTAATTAATTGAATAACTCTGAAGCAATAGTAACTTGAAACACATGTTGTCTTAGATTTGGAAGGTTTAGGACCAGTTCAACTGACAAGTTCCACTTCCATTGATAATTTGAAATAAATAAAAAAATTAAGGAGTTTGCATTATAGTATCCACATTATACAATTGGATAGTTTGAACTAAGGTTTCTCCATACCAAGCATCTATCTAAAATTTGATTGTTTAACCATCCCTTAAAAGCCAATTAGAATTCTCCATATGTTGTTTGATTACTTTGTTGTTTCTCATAATTGTATTAGTAAGAAAAGTTGATAATGATTATTCAGAGTGAATAAATCTCAACAACTGTTAATATTAGAAGCTTAATTTGGGAAATGTGATATCTAATACCTAACCCATATTAAGAGTAAGGTTTATAAATTCTCATCCAAGCCACAATCATAATTTTCCTTTTATTAACATCTATACTTCAAATGAAATTCTTAGTAGTTGATTTTATGTCCCTCAACAAATTTGCATACCAAACATATACAAATATGGTGTAAATCAACATAATTTGAATGACAAATTTGACCAAATGGACCCTTCCAACGATGGAGATTAAAAAAGATTTCCAAGCTGACAACTTACCTTTAACAGTGTCACTAACCGATTGTAAGAATCTAGATTTGGATCTTACTAATAACCCATTTAATGTGAGATATTTAAGCCTTTAATGCTTGAATTATTTATTAAACTTTTACCTAATTAGGTTTACTTCAGTATGTTTTATAGTCATTTGAATTAATTAGTAATTAGCATACTTGGTTCTCTTTCATTTAGTTCTAATGTAGTTTTTTATGTGCATACGTGACCATGTGGACCAGTTGTGTCATGCCAGAGTTAAAGACCAATACCCAGCACGCTTTAAGCCATAAAAAAGTTGGAAGAGGTCTTAAGTGGTAACTTTAGCAATGCGGAGGAAGAATCACTAGAAAAAAAATGGTTGAGTTGTAAACACAAAGACAAAAGGATGAGCGCTATAGGAAAAAAAACTCTAAAAAGTTGTTGCAAGAACTACCAAGTGTCGTCCCACTTAACGTATCGTGTCTTCTACTTGATTCAACTATAAGTCTATTGACATCAGGTCGAGGCATCAATGCTTTTCATTTTGTTATTTCTATGTTGACAAAAATTATTTTGTGTTGTTAGTTTCATTATCATCTTTATACGTTAAATTAATTTCAATTGCCTCCCCTTGTATCTTCTCATACTATTTCTTTTCACCATTTGATTGCACAGTTTCTTTTAGGTCTTTGTTTTTTCTTTTATCCCCAAATGACTCTTTCATGTGCCTTTCAACATCTTTTTTCATGATATTTTGGGAAGTCTCTAAGTAGTGACTTTGTCTCCTTTTTATGGGACTAGAAATAAGGTAAATTATCATAGTCAACCTCTCTAAAGAAATTAAACTATATGCTTTTCACTACATTTTATATCTTAAGCGTTGATATACATCCATATCTAACAATATCCTTACAAATTTCTCAAAAGTTCTGTCAACCATAGGCTTAGTTGAAGCAACATCAATGTATATGAGTTCCAATACTACTTGCAATCGCAAACAGGATCATCGATCACCAGTTTTCCTAAGAGAGACTATAAAATCTCACTCATACTTGTTCCAAAGTGTGTGTTGCATGCTAGTATTAAAATCCTTTTTCGATGCAGAAATACCATTAAATATTGATTTAGTTCCATTATCCCGTGGACCTAACTATCATAACTATAGTAATGAGAATCGAACTGGACTGGCTAACTAAGCTGGTTGAACCAGGAACCTCACATGTGTTCGGTGCAAATGACAATTAAAACCAAACAATATTTAAATAGGTAAGAAGACTAGAAAACCAAAATTAAACTAGAAAAACTTGTCTAAATTAGTAGTTTTGCAGGTTGAACATATTTTTCTATATTCTCTTTTTTCAATAAGAATTTTCTTAAGTTACTTTTAATTTTAGATGAATTAGTTCTTGCAAATCCATACCTTATTTAACCCAAAATATGACAAAGTGAGTTAAATTACTCCACTACTAACACTTTATTTTATAGGAACTAATATGAGCTTATAGCTTAACTCTTATGATGTGGTACTATCAAAATGCATAAGATAATTTATTCCAATTATCATATATAATTGTATCAACAATTTTGCTTTCAAAAGAAGGGAAAAAAAGTTGACAAGCTTTGTGTTTCTAATCTTCCAATGAGACACACTAAAAAATAAAACACAAAAGCAAGAGCAAAAAATTGTGACTCAATTAAATTACTCAAATAGCCACCAATAAATTACTCAAATAGCGACCAATGTGGGAAATTTTTCAAACCCACGAATATGGCCTATGACTTAGCTTACACAGCCTCATGTGAGGCCATACTTTTTTTTTTATAAAAAGACCTACACTTTTTGAAAGGCCTATTTAATTAAAAAGGCTAGCACACAGACCATAAAAAATTCTTTTAAGTCAATCAGATCAACCTATTTAAATATATATAAATATATATTTATTATTATATTATATTGTATACTTTGAATTAAAATACAAAAATAAAAATAAATCTTAGTTATCTTTGAGAACTTATGAAAATAAGTTGTAAAAAACCTTATGAACAATGTTATAAGTTATTTTTATAAGCTCTCAAAAATAAATAGTCTCGTAAAACTTATGTTACTTCGTAAATTTAGATAAGGCAATGCAAAAAAACATTTAGTTTTAGTGTTTTTTAAATTTTTTACTCTATTTAAACATAATATAATTATTTATTTAGATATGTTCAAATGAAATGTACTTTTAAGTAGACTAATAGGTCAACCAGGTTTCAAAAAGGTTGGGTTCAGGAAAAAAAACTCTTTGACAGGCTATATGCCAGACCTAAGCTTTAATTTTTTTTAAGTAGGCCAAATTTAAATTTTGTACTACTCCCACCTCTAATCACTAATAAAAACAGAACAGTTCTACTTTGACACTAAATACATACACCGTATACACTGTTTACATACAGTGAACAGTGTATTTCTATTAAAAGTATTTTTTTTAAATAAATAGATTATTTTTAAATTATTTATTTTTAAAACTTATTTTATAACACAAATATATGATTGTATTATTAATTAACTTTACAATTTTGTTAACCACAAAAGTTAAGTCATTAATCAATTATTTTACTTATAATTCATTAATTTGATCTAAAACTTATCCACAGTAAAAAAAGTGCAACGCTTTAACCATATTATTTTACCTTATAAGTTGTGTTTGTATGTCTCAATCTCTACTATATCCCCTTTTTATGATATTGTAATTGATAATGTCACATACACCATCTAAGGCTTGAACAAACGACTTTTAGAGTAGGACCAATTAGATTTTGCATCTTGAGCTAGCTTGTGAAAAAAGGCAAGCCTAAGAAATTGTCATCATAACCATGAGTGTCTACAATAAAAAGAATAACAATGAGTGAATCACTAAAAGTAACATGAATGTAACTAAGTGAAAAAGATGTTGAAGTATGCTAACCTTTTAGTGAGAGATGGAAAAATAATTATTTTCGACTAGCAAATTTACAACCAACAATATAAAAAGAAATATTAAAAAAACAAAATAAAAAAATAACATCTAAAAAGGGTTAGATTAGAGATTAAACGAAAATGGAAAGTGCATAAAAAATAGTATTTGTTAAAATCCTAATTCTAAATATATTTGACATTTCATGAATCTTCCCTTTTCTTCATCCTCATTTATTTGGTCTCTTCCTTTTCATTCGATATAGACATTTTTTATGTATGGGATATTTATTACCTTCTTCGTATCTATTTTGTATCTTAGATCTACTTTTATATTTTTCTCATTTTGATTTTTCTTATCACATCTTGTAATCGATTTGGAGGGAAAAAAAGAAAATATAAAGAAAGGACGAAGAAAAGAATAATAAGAGAAATAGATTAGGAAGAAAAATATTAGAAGAAAAGAAGAATGAAAATAAGATGAGAAAGGCAAGAAAAAAGGGGAAGACAGATAAAAAAGTAAAAGGGAAAAGAACACGGATTGTTGAAGAAAAGAAAAAGAAAAAGTGTAAAAATGTTAAAGGTTAAAGGAGATGATGCGACCATTTTTCATGTGTATACATCTTTTCCATTTTGTGTATGAATGAACATGTGCTACTAGGTGTTCAATGTCATTCCCAATAGACATACAATAACATTAAATGCTTGAGGTAAAAATTCTGCAGCATTATCAAGACGTATTTTCTTGATAGGATAATCGAGGAAATGAGCTCTTATTCAAATTAGTTGAGCTAGAAATCTTGCAAACGCCTGGTTGCGAGTAAACAACAAACAAACAAATATGTGACCATCTAGTTGATGCACCAACTAAAATCATAAAATATCTAAATGGTTCACATGATAGGTGTATTGGCCCGCAAATGTCACCATGTATACGCTTTAAAAAACTGATAGATTCATTTCCAATTTTCGTTGGTATGACTGAATTATCAACTTCCCTTGCGAGCAAGAGCTGCATGAGAACTCATTTGATTTAGTAATTTCTCGACTCATTAATTGATGACCGCATAAATTTTCAATTATATTTTCGCTTCATTATATAACTGGAATGGCCTAACCGCTCATTCCAAATTAAAAATTTATCATTATTTGTAAACTTCTGGTTTACAGTTGTATGTGATTCAATTGTACTAATATAAGTGTAGTACAAGCTAGAGGATAAAGCATGTAGCTTTTTCATTACACATTTTTTATCTAAATGGTGTTTTGTAATGCAAAGATATTCATTACATCCATTATCTCTTGTTTCAATATGGTACCATTTTGTCGAATATCTTGAAACTCAATAAATTTCTATGAGACTTGGGGGAATATAATGCATTATCAATGTGCAATATTGTTCCTTCATGTAGCAACACATTGGGTCTTTTCAGTGGCGGAGCCAGGTTAAATATTTTGAGGGGGCCACAAATATAAATAATATACACAACACAGTTTACAAATAAAGTATACAGTCGCAATTACAGCCACAATATGGATAATGCAATAGTTTCTGCAATTACATCGGACCATAATTGCATTGTGTATTAATATCATGTGCTCGCCGCTATTAAAAATCCCATCAAGCAATTTTGCTTATGGTTCTTCAAGTATTTTCATTAAAACACATAATTTCATAATCTCAAAATTCAATTTACTGAAAAATTTTAATATCAAATATTTTTAAATAATATATTTCAAACACCTCTCAATTAAAATTCATGTTAGTACGCCCCAATACGCCATATAGTAACTACAGTGATATCAATTGTAACAAAAATTGATGTAGTGGTCTACGCTTTTGGATTTTAGCTTAAAAATTTCATATCAAATTTTAATATTCACACTACTGTAAAAAAAATACAACAAAAGTAATGAAATGGCTAAGCTGAGAGTAGAATTGTGGACCTCAAGTTGTAAAACCACAGTCTTTAACCACTTGGCCGTTTCACTTTCAAATATATTGTTATGCAAATAGTATATATAAATCTCATAATAGTAAAAATATTGGGGTGGCCATGGCCACCTCCTGTCCCAACGTGGCTCCGCCACTGGGTCTTTTGGAGCCTTCAATTATTTTCGAGGTATTAGATAAAGTACTGACATCAGTCTTTCGATTCACTAAATTAGAGAAATATTTTTTATGCACACACACACACACACACACACACACACACACACACACACACACACACACACACACACACACACACACACGCACACACACACACACACACACACACACACACACACACACACACACACTACACACACATTACACACACACACACACTACACACAGTACACACACACACACACACATTACACACACATTACACACACATTACATACACACACACACATTACTGGTGCTAGGGCCAATATTCAATCTAAAAAATAATAATAATTGTTAACAATAAATTATGAGTGCACTTTAAAACATAAATCAGTTAAACAATGAATTATGTAAACTAACATATAGAAAACACACTTTATTATAACATTTCAATTTTAATGTATAAAAAAATTACGGATAAATAAATAATTTTACAACATTTTTTTACTCATCAAGTAATAATCAATTTAATTTTATTAAAATCTATTGTGTTTAAAATTAGGGTTAAATAAGTTTTTGATCCCTATAAATATTGCAGTTTTCATTTTTAGTCCCTCCCTGCCTTTAGGCAACGGTTTTTACAACAACAAAAAAAACGTTACCAAAACCAGCTAAAATCGTTGCCAAAACCTAGGAGAGACTAAAAATGAAACTGCAATATTTATAAGGATCAAAAACTTATTTAACCCTTAAAATTATACATCAATGTAACCAAAAAAATAAAAACTTACACGCCAAATTACTACATTATAACTTATAATAGTAAAAATCATAATCAGATTATCACCAAAAAGAAAGAGTAAAAGTCATAATCACAAAGAAATTTTTTTTTTATTAATCAAATCAAACCTTAAAAAATCATAAATAATTTGTTCACTTATAAGAATATAATATAATCTAATATGTGACATTTAATTATTTATTTTTAAAATCAATAAAAATATGAATCACAATTATGACTAATCTTTCAAGATATTCTTGATGGTCTAATTCTTATAGAATTCAACCAAAATTATTTATCAACAACGATCAACAAAAATTATAATTCTTCAAAGATGTTTGATATTAAAATATTAGTTCTTCTGGATAAATTGTCCAATCATCACAAATGATAATATATAAAACATAGTTGGACAATTCTTCAACGAACAACATTATTCTTAGTGAACAATGTCATAAATGATTAAAAATATATATTCTATGAACAATCCTTTTGAGATGATATAATCCTTTTGTTTGTTTATTAAGAACTATACTACAGATCTTCAAACAAGAATAATGAATTATTATTGGGAGGAAATTTGTGAATCCATAAGCATTGAATCAGTAAGTTCTCAATCCAACAAGGGTCACTCCATTGAAGAACAGATAGGACAATCCAAGTATTGATTACAAGACACTCTAATGAAAGGGACATCACTAAATTTAATAAGAAAGTATCAAATGTTGATGGATGTTTTGCCTTGAGGAACATTCTCTCCTTCTGAATTAATAAGAAGCAAGTATGTGCTTCTTGGTGTACTGCTGAAGCTAAACTTGGGGAAACAAGATGGAGTTTCTTTAAACTGACAGGGAAGAAAAAGATGATGAAGGATTTTAATTTCAAACATGATGTCTTTACATAACACTATTCTTATTTGAATGTTATCAGATATCTCATTCAACATGGATGGAACAAGAATCTTGATAGTTATAGCCAACTATTCAAGAATTTTGTCGAAGGAAAGGTTATTACTCTAGAACATATGGACAACAAGGAACAACTTATTGTTATGTTTAAAACAAATTAGATTGAGAACATAAGCAGTGGGATTGGAACTTGAACTATTGAGGAGTTATAGCAATTACAGACATGGAGGAATGCAATTGTAACTGCATCTTTCCTCTATTCTCTGAAGCTTGATAAGCCTAAGCAAATTACTATGGATAAGGGATAGAACAGAATATCTCTACAAGACAACAAGGAGTGTAGAAGGGTCTTTGACAGGGGCAAGAGGTGGAAGATCACCTGAAGATGATCTGAGTATTGTGTGTTTCCATCAAACTTTTGTGCTTCTATATGTGTTTATTTCTTGTGTACAATGTGTGTGTGCTTCCATTTGTGTTTATATTTACTCTATTTTTTTGGTTTTTTTTTTTGCTAAAAAGGGGGAGTAAAGTGTTAGTGTGTTTTGTTTGTCCTGATGTTATGATACATGCCTTGGCATGGTGATTGACATGTTGATAGGATTGTGCTACTACTAAAAGGAGAGTAGTTATCGTGGTTGCTTGTTGGATGCAACTACTTAGGGGAAGCATGATAGTCTGTCATGTATATTGGTTTTGTTGTGTCGTTGGTGCTATTGGAGATTGGAGAATTTGTGTGCATGATGTCTTACCTAATGTTCTGACATCTTGCCTGATGTGGAGAATCATGATGTGAGGCATATTTATCTTCTGCTACATATTCCTCTGATGTGTGAACTTGGATAGTTCATATTTTTTTATGATTCGGGTTTTTCCTTTGAGTGGGAGTATTGATTCTGTATGATAGGGGGTAATGGGCCTGTCTGATTATAAAAACTCTTGTAGTTGTGTTGATTAGATGTCAGACCATATGTCTAAACATATGACATCTAGAGAGCTTTGAAGAAGGTCTATATGTGTAACTGTTGTGTATCTATGATATTTTCTTATGGACTTAATTGTGCTTTGGTTGTTTTAACCAAAATTTGTCCAAGGGGGAGATTGTTAGATCCATGGTTTAGTGGTTCACATAAATTTTGCTAAAACATGGTTCTTATTTGATGTTGAGCAAGATGTTGTAACATCTTAACCAACTATCATGACAAGTTCTGCTGTCATGTGTTTTGACAGATGATGTGACATGTTATACCATAACATCATGATAGCTCATCTAGTTTAATTCCTTGAAGATTTGATTGAAAAATATGAGATTTTGGGGGATATAGTGCTCATACAGGCGCAACCAATCAAAGATATTTTAGGGACAATGCAGATTTAATTTGGTTTCATAAAAAGGATCTTGGAGACTTTTTAGGAAACTTGGATTTGATTTGATTTGTTCATATTTTTTGTGAAGTTCTTGCAGCTGATTGAAAAAGGAGAAAATTAGATTTGATTCAAGAGTCCAAGCTCATACTGCAAGAGTCTATAAATAAGGACTTGCTAGACCTAAAATAGCAAGCATTCACAACAACAAAGAGTGGGTACAAAATAAGGGATTAGGTTTTGAGAATCTCTTAAGGTTTTCATGTTTTTGTTTGTATGTCACTCATGTATCTTCTGATACATTGAGTTTGACTGATTGTTACTTGATTGTACATCAAGTAATTATTCCCACTCATAAGCTTTTAAGCAAGGAGCTGAGTATTGTTCTTGGTTGAAGTTTTTAAGCAAGACTAAGTATTGTTTATTGAAAGTGTAATCTTTTATTTGGTTCTTTGGTTCTAGTCATTGGGACTGGTTTTAATTACCTAAGTGATTGGGAAAACTGAAAGGGGATTATCATATCTAGGAGGTTTCTTCCTGGCTGTTTAGGCTTTGAACTAATACTATTATAGTGGATTTCCTTCCTGGCTTGGTAACCCTCAAAGTAGGTGAATTGCACCGAACAGGGTTAACAATTGATTGGGTTGTAATTTTTCTGCAATTTACTTTCTCCATAATCTCCTATTTTACCAAGTGTTTTCTGTTAACAAATTATGTCATAACATTTGTCCTGACATTATGTTTTGTGTTGAGACATCAGTCTTGACATTTGTATTGCATGTGCCATAATTTCAGTCCTCTTGATCGGCCATGATCGGTTCTTGAAATTTTTTTTTGTTTTAATCCTTTGGTTTCAGGGAAAGAAAAGATAGGGAAACAATGTTCCCACAGACGGCGCCACTGATCTTAGCAGTGATCAGAAAGTGTGAGTGGCCAATGGCACGTCTATAAGCTTGAACGATCAACAGAGGAGAGGGTGTACCTGCAAACACTCAGATGCTTAAGTCAGTTCGGGTAAAGAGGTATGTGGGAAAGGGTTTAGAATCAGATATATGGGCCTCCTGTAGAGGAAGGTAGTTATAATGAGCCCCCAACGCTTGGCAATTGGTCTCCGTTATGGGCTAAGTATCCAGGCCCATAATAAATGACTGTCAGGATTCTCACGTAAAAGTAGGGATGAGCAGCTCATGCTCATCGTCTTTGGTCAACTACCACCACAATTCCTGGATCGTGGATGGAATTGCTCATTACGAAGGGCAAGACGATTTCATCAGTCACGCGAAGCGTGGGGGTGCAGTTGGTGACATGTCCTCGGGTATGGGTGTTCAAAATCAAACCAACCCAATAGAAAACCGCAAACCAAACCAAACTAAATCGAAGCCGCAAAAACCTCATTTGGTTCGAATTTGTTTGGGTCACTGTTACCCTTGGATTTCGACTTATCAATAAATGGGCAACTGGGACTCAAAATTGGTAGTTGGGCCTCAATTTGGTAGAAAAGCCCTAAATTGGTAATTGGGCCTCAATTAAATAATTACATTGCCATTTGGGTCGAAGTGGTTCGACTAAGTAACGCTTAGTAGTCGAAGCTGTTCGACTAGAAAGATTATCAGAGGCTTCAGCGTTCGATCAGAAGTATGCGAAGACTTAAGAATTTTGCTGCAGAAACTGAAGTGGAAGTCGAGAGGTATTAGAAGTTAAAAGGAGACAGTTTTCAGCAGTTACAAGAGACGCGTGGAGGTCTCACAGTTGAAGATCTTGCATGTCAAAGACACGTGTTGACTGATAATCAGTCGACCGTTATTAGTAGTTATTTTATTTTACTATTTAAGCAAGTTCCATAGGAATAGTTAGGGGTTCGCATTTTCTACATAAACACAAGTAAACTCAAATCTCTGTGCAATAATGAGTAAAGAGTGCAACCTTGGAATGTATGTATGCGTACCAGTTTGATTTATGCAATCATTTTACTTTATATTTTCATCTAGTCAGGATTGGCGAAAGAATTGAGAATGGTTTGAAAATTGGTAAGATCCCGAATCCCGCCAATGCTGCTGCTGCAAACCAATATGGGTACAAGAAACCTCAGGGTAACTTTGTCAAGAAGAAAGAAGGCGAGACCAGTGCCACCTATGCTCAAGATCAAACTCCTTGCTATCGAGTGGCCGCCACCGCCCCTCAAGCTTATGTGGCACCTGTTGGTCAACAACCTTGGGTCCCTTATCAACAATATGTCCAACAACAACAACAAGGTTTCCAACAACAAGGTTATCAGCAGAGACAAGGTCAACAGAGGCAGAATAGGCCTAAAAGGGTGTATGATCGTGTACCAATGACCTATAGCCAACTTCTCGCCGCCTTGCTTGATCAAAAACTGATTCAATTAACTGAAGCGAGGCCTCCTCCTGATCCTCTCCCTCCAAATTACAAGATTAATGCCAAGTGTGAATTCCACTCTGGAGGATCTGGTCACACCACTGAAGAGTGCAGAGTTCTCAAAGACAAGGTTCAGGATCTGCTTGATGCAAAGGAGATTACATTCACACCTGCGGCACCTAATGTGGTCAACAATCCCATGCCACCTCACAATGGAGCTTCCACCAGTGGAACATGAAGACTTTTATGTTTGTCAGAAAACATTTCATTTGCATTAGAATAAGGCCAAACTTGCCATTGTATAGATTTCTTTAGTATTTTCAATTGTACTACTTTTGTTGTTATCAAGTACTATCCATTGTAAGAAACTCATTCTGTTTGAATAAATAAAAATGTAATATACATGTTTTTCTCAAATCATTTCATCTTTGTTATTATGTTCATTGATACTTCACTCATTTGTCTTAAGCAACTAAAAAAGGAGAATGATGAAAATCAAAAACACATGAATCACTAATTGTATGCCTTTGGAACAAGATCCTGCTGACGATGTACAGGCATTGTTTCAATTCCTAAACACCGGAGTTATAAGGGAGTGAAACCGTCGTCAACCCCTTTGAGCCTAAGGAGTAGTAGTTTCTTTTCAGAAAAAACAAAACCCCCAATCTTAACCAGGGGCAGGGTAGTCTTCAGTTAGTGCGACCGAGCGCTCAACTTTCAGGTATTCCATCAGAGGATCAATCACATTCCATCTTTCACAATAAAAAAGAAGAGCACAATCCACAATGGATGTCTCTCATTTACTAAGAAGAAGGCAGTCACAACCTTTTCTTCAAGTCAATCACAAAAGTCATACAACTTGTTCCCGAACGAGACAAAAAAATGAAAAGAAAGTTATGAACCATGAAAAAAAAAGAAAGAAACAAAAGCCCGCTAAGTCAAAAAAAAAAAGAAGAAAGGAAGAGCTTTGAAGCAAATGACTTAGGCAAAAATTAGGGCATATCCCGCTGGACAACGAAAACCAAATTCAAAAGAAACTCTTTGTCCAGGCAAAAGTTAGGGAAAGTAAAAAACAAAGCAAAAGAAAAATCCTCCAAGGGACAAGTTGTTGTGACCATCAACAAAAGAATCAAAGGGTGGCTGCCACCTCCGCCAAAGCCATAAAGGATCCTCATCCATTACAATCCTTCCTGAAAAGTGAATACTCGTGTCGAACTAGCTGAACGTAGGACTGGAGAACATCACGAAGAAGGGGTGGGTTAAGTAGAACTTGAGCCTTTATCCTTTGTTTCTCAAACCGTGAACCCGGCCACGTTACAACCCTCAAAAGTCCTAATTGAAGCAGGGTTCGTTCCAAAAGCATACAAACTTTAAAATCATGTCAAACTGACTCCTAATGTTGTTGTGTCATTTGTGTTAGTATCAGTACAACATTTTGACAAATAAAACTTTTCTTTGAGATTAACATGTGCATTGCATTCTCAGTATCTTTTTCAAAACAGAATTGTCTCTAATATGAAAGCAAGTACCTGATACCAAGGAAAGTTCAACATTGAAATCCCATCGAGTAATCTTACAAAGGTAAAGGTTAGTCATCCACTAAGCAAATATGTGAAGAATCCATTTGGTGGAAGAGTTCCTTTCAATCTGGGGCATTCATTCTATGATCAACACTGGGGCAGACCATTGTAATCTCCATGATTCAAGCATTATCAAGGTTCTATCTCAAGAGATCTTACAAGCTGGGGCAAGCTAGTAACAATTCATCTCTTCATCTTCAAGCAAGTGTCAGATTTTGAGACAAGTGTCGAGGAGTCAAGCTAAACACCTCACCTTCACAAGTTCTACCCACAAGCAATAATCTTCCCACAAGGGTACCTGCTATCCATCCCATATCTCAGAAACAATCATTCCATCCATAATCATACATGCATCACGCATATCATTGCATTCTCAAGAAACAGTAATCCAATCATTACTAAAGTAGGGACATCCACCTTACCTTGATTCTCAAGCAGAGTTTCTGAACTCCACCTAATCTATTACCCACGCAAAGCAGAAACCCTGACAAATCAATCAGTACACTGCATATAGAATTCATTGCATTGCATCTCCAGAAGTGCACAAATAAATCAAACATTGCATATGAAGCATAAGCCAAGTTATTCATCAGATGAGTTCTCTACAAGCATTCAATTGATATTCCACTGGATCACTCAGAGTTACCATTGTGGTGTCATCTCCCAAAGTCAATCATGTTCATCTTTCTTCAAACCCCGAGTTGACGTTTTTGTGTTCAACCCAGAGTTGATCTTCCTTTCATCTTTTAACCCCGAGTTAATTATATTTCCCCACTCAACCCAGAGTTGACGGTTATCTTTTATCTTTCCCACTCAACCCAGAGTTGACGGTTAACTTTTATCTTTCCCACTCAACCCAGAGTTGACGGTTATCTTTTATTCAATCCAGAATTGATTATCCTTTTCGCACTCAACCCAGAGTTGACGGTCATCATCTTCCTTTTCCCACTCAACCCAGAGTTGACGGTTATCTTTTATCTTTCCCACTCAACCCAGAGTTGACGGTTAACTTTTATCGTTCCCACTCAACCCAGAGTTGACGGTTAACTTTTATCTTTCCCACTCAACCCAGAGTTGACGGTTATCTTTTATTCAATCCAGAATTGATCATCCTTTTCGCACTCAACCCAGAGTTGACGGTCATCATCTTCCTTTTCCCACTCAACCCAGAGTTGACGGTTATCTTTTATCTTTCCCACTCAACCCAGAGTTGACGGTTAACTTTTATCGTTCCCACTCAACCCAGAGTTGACGGTTAACTTTTATCTTTCCCACTCAACCCAGAGTTGACGGTTATCTTTTATTCAATCCAGAATTGATTATCCTTTTCGCACTCAACCCAGAGTTGACGGCCATCTTTTGTCTTCCCAACTCAACCCAGAGTTGACGATTATTCTTTATCTTTTCCCACTCAACCCAGAGTTGACGGTCACCTTTTTCTCCCCACTCAACCCAGAGTTGACGTTTATTTCTAATTGTTCATCTTTCCTTCTTCAATCCATAGTCATTATCCGATTCCTTGTTCGACCCAGAGTTGATCTTCTTTCTTTCTCAACCCCGAGTTGATGCATATATCTCGTGTTACCTCTTATCCAACCCCGAGTTGACTTCCCTTTATTCTTCGACCCAGAGTCAACCCACTCTCTCCTTTTTCAACCCAGAGTTGATATGTATTTCATTTCTAACCCAAAGTTAATTTGATCAATCCAGAGTTGATATTCATTAGTGGAGTTGACACCATCTTTTCCCCAGTGGATCCTATCTCTCATCAGGCAAATTTTCAGGTTCTCTTGATATTTAATCTCCTTCTACCTCGAATGTTCGAAAGGCTAGCGCCAATCTCACTTTCAGGTTTAAGACGATTAAATAGGGGCAGCTGTTGCACCCCAAAATTTGCCCATCTAAATTTATTTATATCTGGCTTATTGCTTTACAATCATTCGCACTAGGTCATATAACATCTTATGCATCATTAATTAATAATCTAGCACGGGATCAAGGACTTTAAAGAGTTTGGGTTTACTATTGTTTTGAGGTTCTCATCTCCATTTAAGGTTGATCCAAATCATTTCTATATCTATCATGGTTGGAAGTCTAGATTTGATTTGTGAATCTCTTCATCAAATCATGGGATGTAATATCTAAATTTAACCTGAGTTTGTGTGGAGCTAATGAATCATTTCAAGAACAAGGCATCGTCTCTTTTAATATATGGAATTGGATATACAAGTTTGAGCTAAATTGATGAATGGAAGTGAGTTATTGAAATTGCTAGAGGATTGGGGTTAATCATCAAAGATATTCACGCAAGCATCGATTTAAATTCTATTTCAATTTCCTTTCCACTGTTCATTCAAAACTTACACATTCAAGTCCATCATTATCCAAATACTCATTCAAGACTCATTTGAAAAACAACACATGGAGAAAAGACTTGAAATTGGAAATGGAAGAAAAAGAAAGTTGTTACAAAGGGAAATAATGTATTATATGTCAAACTGCATTACAAGTCAAATTCATATCAAATTACAAGTACTACACAAGAAAACTATACAAAAAAGACCCCATAACGAAAACTGCCAGTACTCCCACCTCTGTTATTGTTGCTGCAAGAAGATTGATTTGAGGACCACTTTCCTCCATCTATGTATTGAGTACATTCATCTTCATGCTTCCACCAAGCTTCTATGTGATCCTACAAAAAGGAAACCATAAGAAAATCAGTCCCTGCAATCGGCAACCAAACAAAACTCATCAGCGAAAAACCAACATACATACACACATAACCATTCACACTAAAAAGGGACCAACCCTGCATAAATACATATATAGCCCTGTATTCACAAAACCAAAATCCATTCACAACACAGCAGCATCAATACATACATTCAAATTCCCAGCCACATTCAAAATAACCATAAACTGAACACAGCCTCTCCCTAATTTCATACTAACTGTTAACTGACTTTCAAACCCTTTTAACTAACCCACATTTACTCACTCCTAACTGTTTTCTAAACCTGGGAATTCCCTAACACAATATGAACTTAACTAACCACTAACAGCATATAACAGAATTTTCTAACCAATTCTCTAACCGATTCATAACTACCAAACAAGTCAGTTACAAAAGCCTAACAGCATCCTAACAGAATCAGTTAACTAACAGAAATAACAGAAGAAGAGGAGGGAATTACCTTGCACTGCTATAAAGTCAGAGTTACCACAGTTCAGAAGTCCTCTTCATTCTCCTCCAGAACCATTTCATCATCTTCCTCTCTTCATCTTCCTCATTCCTTCTCCACAATTCTTCAGCTTCAGCATTCAATCCCTTCAATTCTCCATTTTCCTCTTCATCTTCAATTCTCAACCATAATTCATTCTCCACCACCTTCTTCACGTTCTTCAACCTCTCTCCATTCATTCCTCCACCATTCTTCTCCAATTCACTCTTTCTCCATCTTCAACAACAAACAATCAACATCATCATCACAATTGCAGCAAGAACATTACAATCATAACAGAAAAAGGAGAGAAAATTTTCAGAAAAAAGAAAGCATTCACTCACCTTCCGATTCCGATTCCTCAATCTTCAGCAACTCTCATAACCGCTAATCCTCAGCATCATCGCTCTCTTCATCTCTCGCATTCAACGTCTTGCAACAACAACATCGCGCTCCAATCATCAGGAACGTAGAGAGGAGAATTGAAATACGCAAGAAATCACATCGGATGAGAACTGAGGGAGGTGTACGCTGCGATTCTTGTGAGAGTTGAATCGGAGAGGATTTGAATTTGAGCAGAAACGAGTCGCCGAACTAAGTGAAGAGATGACGAATCGAGCGAGAGGAGATGTGCGAGTGAGGTATTGAGACGAGAGGCAAGGTGGTTCATCGGTTGCTCGCGACGGCGGAGGACGAAAGTTGATCGGAGAAGAAGAAGCAAGTGCCGCCGTTTACTCGCGTGTGAGAGAGGAGAGGCTCAGAGAAGTTGATTCGGCACAAGAGTAACAACCCTAGCCCCTTTTGATTATTATTATAATTAGTGTATTATTTTGTTAATTTCATAAAGTATGATTCATTTAGTTTAGTTAGAGATTAATTTCATTATTTGATTTCGATTAAGGATTAATCTGCAATCATGTTCAATAATCAAATTCTGGAAAAATGATAAATTGGATCAAACAAGAAGACGCTGGGCCATACCAAATTGCTTGTTCACCCCCATCGAGCCCATGACACCATTTTTGGTGAATAAAAATCTGTAACAATAATAACTGGAGATCTTGGGCCGTTTTGCTGTTCATACCCCCTGTGGCCCGTCACTGTTATTTTTTGGTACACAAGAAAATCAGAAACAAAAAAAAAATACTATTCTGGGCCATCATCTGGGCCCTGCGCCCATCTTGCTGTTTGCACCTATTTTAGGTTTACACCCCCTGATCCACATTTGTTAATTAGTAGAATTTAGGCCTTTTAATTAGTTTTTTTGCCATTTCTTTTAGGTGATAAATTGCTAATTTTTCTTACTAATTCTTAGACTTCAATACAATTTTTGACATATAAAAATGTTCATAAAAAATATTAGTTTAGGCTTGTATTTTAATTCTTTTGCTTGATTAGATTTCTTGCTTTTGTCATATAAAAATCATAAAAATAAATAGTATCTTTTAATTCAATTTCACACTATATTTTGAATCATTCATGTTTGGTGCTATATTTTCAAGTCATTATTTTAGTCAATTTGTGTACTAATTTTGTACCATTGTTTACTTGTAATTTTTACTTGTAATTGTGGTTTCACTTGTGTGTTCCTTTAGAATTTTAGGACCCATAATCCATGACTTTTAGGTTAGTCTTCCCTTTGAAATCCTATAATTTAGGTAGACTTTAACTTGACAATTTAGGACTTAGAATCATCTTTTAGTTCATATTAGATTAGGTTCTTTTCCTCTTTTCTTTTCAACTTTAAAACATTAATAAAGGACGACGCGAATCATGCTAATGCCTTTTTTTTAGTGTGAAAGAAATGATTGGGGCGTAGGCCCCGATGTATGTTCTTTCCCACTTAGCGGAAGAGAAATGATTGAGGTGTAGGCCTCGGTGTATTTCTCAACCGTTATTTAGAGAAACGATTGTGGCGTAGGCCTCGATGTGCATTCTCTAAATATTTAAAAAAAACTATATTTTATTTAGAGAATCGATTATGGCGTAGGCCTCGATGTGTATTCTCTAAATATTCAAAAATTGTATTTCATTTAGAGAAACGATTGTGGCGTAGGCCTCGATGTGCATTCTCTAAATATACAAAAACTCTCTTTTATGGCATGATTCAAGTCACAAATTAATTTCCCTTAAAAGACACCCAACCAAAAACATTTCAAAATATCTAATAAAGGCTTAGACCTAAACAAAGTAAGGAAGTGATGCGAAGCCTTGTAGTGGGTTTTCGTCCATCATGGAATTACACCTAAAAGACACAAACCAATTTTTATCTTCTCTCTCTTGCCTCCGAGGCATTCTTTCTCTTGCCTTCAGGGCATTCTTTCTCCTAATCGGACACGTTATTTCCGCTCCATTCCCAGCTTAAGACTCCAGAGGTCGAGCAGCAGAGCGTGAATGTAACTGTTCAACTAAAAAACACAAAAACAAACAAAAACTAAAGAGCCGAACTACGGCGCTCTGATTCCTGAAAAGGATACGTAGGCATTAGGTCGCGGGGCCTAAGCGAGCACAACTATTTAAAAACCTTATTTTCCCCGTGTTTCTTTTCTTTCATTTGCATGCATTCCCTTAGTAATTAAGCTTTAGATTTATACACCCTTTAGATAGCAACAAACATAGGTGGATACCATCGAGTACGATGGGCGTGAGGGGTGCTAGTACCTTCCCCTCACGTAACCGACTCCCGTACCTTGATTCTCTGGTCGCAAGACCCTGTTCCTTCACCTTAGGTTTCCTGATATTCCTTTCCCTCTTTGGGATAAATATATTGGTGGCGACTCTGTTCATTTTCGCGAGCGTGCGACAACTGGCGACTCTGCTGGGGACGTGATAGACCTGTGCTGGTCCATTCTTAGCAAGTCGATCCTAGCCTTTGTTTGTTTCTTTTCTTTGGGTGTTTTTCTTTATTTGTTTATATGCTTACATCCTGTGTATATATGTTTGTATATCATGTTTATTCCTGTTTGCATATCATATTTACTTTCCGCATGCATCTGGACTATATTATGGGTCCCCGTGGGGACCACATATTTTCTCTGTTTGCAGGTTGGGTGGGATGTTCTATGAGGTAAAAGGCCCAATACCCTGGCCATGAGTGATACCTTAGGAACTAGGAATAGAGTGGCCATGACGGACAGAAGACGTATGTCTGATTGATCCGATCATGTATCCACGGGCAGAGCTTGGTTGAACGAGGCAATATCGTATGATTGCGCCTACTTTCAGTCCTCTGTTGGCTTCTTGACCTACCATATACTAGATCATACCTGTGAGAGGGGTTGGGAAATTTTGTTTTGCAGGAAAACAAGCCTCTATCCCACCCTATGCCCGTTCAGACTATCTATCATAATCAACGTCGAACCTCTGAATCTGGAGGGTTCGACCTTATGTGACTTATGCAAGGTTATCTATCAGAATCAACGTCGAACCTCTGAATCTGGATGGTTCGACCGCCTTTGACTTATGCACAAGCTATTTATCCAGAAAGCAACGTCGAACCTCTGAATCTGGAGGATTCGACCATATCTTATTGTCCATGAGAAGATGTTATCCAAGAGGCCTTGATCCTTGATCCTGATTTATGTTGCATTTGCATCATCATTAACATTTTGCATTCATGCCTGTGCATTCATGGTTACCAATACTCTTACCTATTTCTCTCCATCAGATCAGTCAAGACGATTCCTCCACACCGATATCTGACAAGAGCTCACAGAAGAAGAATCATGGAGAATTACGAACAAGATCAAGCTGCCATTAGAGAAGAGATGGATCAAATGAAAACTAAGGTCGATGCTATCCTGGAAGCTATCCAAGCCTTGCGAACTGAAAGGGTTCCTGCTACACAAGAGATTCCCGTTGTTGGTAACCAAGCTGCTGCTAGCCAACTTGAGGTCGTTCCACCTTCTTCTACTCCATTTGAGTTCCAAGCAAGGACTAATGCTACTCTTGGGATGCCATTCAACTTCATGACTGTTGATACCCTTGGAGCTCCAAACCAAGGTGGGACTATACCCGTGACTTCTGGAGCAATGACTATGGCTGATCCCGTCTTCCCATTCCCTGTGCCACCTTCTCAAACAGAGATTCCTATTCCTGCTTTCTGTGGTACTCGTTCTGCTAATCCAGAAATGCAAACAATACCAACTGCTGAAATAGCTCGACCCGTTGAGAAATCTGCTGAGAAGTACAAAATCCTTGAGGAAAGAATTCGAGCCATTGAAGGATTTAGTGCCTATGGGATGGATGCTGAGGATATGTGTCTAGTTCCTAATCTGGTTGTCCCTCCTAAGTTCAAGACTCCCGACTTCCAGAAGTACAAGGGTTTGAGCTGTCCGAAGAGCCATATCATCATGTATTGTCGTAAGATGGCTTCTCACATCCACAACGACTCATTGCTCATTCACTGCTTCCAAGATAGCTTATCTGGGGCATCTCTGAACTGGTATATGAATCTGGAGCGTAATAGAATCCGATCTTGGAAGGATTTGTCTGATGCTTTCCTCAAGCAATATCAGTATAACATTGACATGGCACCGACTAGGTTGCAACTTCAAAATCAAGTGCAAAGGACCAATGAGACATTCAAAGAGTATGCTCAGAGGTGGAGAGAAATGGCTGCTCAAGTGAATCCACCACTTTCTGAATCCGAACTGGTTGACATGTTCATGAACACTCTTCAAGGACATTACTATGAGAGAATGGTTGGTAGTGTTTCTTCTGGTTTCTCCGATCTAGTCAGGATTGGCGAAAGAATTGAGAATGGTTTGAAAATTGGTAAGATCCAGAATCCCGCCAATGCTGCTGCTGCAAACCAATATGGGTACAAGAAACCTCAGGGTAACTTTGTCAAGAAGAAAGAAGGCGAGACCAGTGCCACCTATGCTCAAGATCAAACTCCTTGCTATCGAGTGGCCGCCACCGCCCCTCAAGCTTATGTGGCACCTGTTGGTCAACAACCTTGGGTCCCTTATCAACAATATGTCCAACAACAACAACAAGGTTTCCAACAACAAGGTTATCAGCAGAGACAAGGTCAACAGAGGCAGAATAGGCCTAAAAGGGTGTATGATCGTGTACCAATGACCTATAGCCAACTTCTCGCCGCCTTGCTTGATCAAAAACTGATTCAATTAGCTGAAGCGAGGCCTCCTCCTGATCCTCTCCCTCCAAATTACAAGATTAATGCCAAGTGTGAATTCCACTCTGGAGGATCTGGTCACACCACTGAAGAGTGCAGAGTTCTCAAAGACAAGGTTCAGGATCTGCTTGATGCAAAGGAGATTACATTCACACCTGCGGCACCTAATGTGGTCAACAATCCCATGCCACCTCACAATGGAGCTTCCACCAGTGGAACATGAAGACTTTTATGTTTGTCAGAAAACATTTCATTTGCATTAGAATAAGGCCAAACTTGCCATTGTATAGATTTCTTTAGTATTTTCAATTGTACTACTTTTGTTGTTATCAAGTACTATCCATTGTAAGAAACTCATTCTGTTTGAATAAATAAAAATGTAATATACATGTTTTTCTCAAATCATTTCATCTTTGTTATTATGTTCATTGATACTTCACTCATTTGTCTTAAGCAACTAAAAAAGGAGAATGATGAAAATCAAAAACACATGAATCACTAATTGTATGCCTTTGGAACAAGATCCTGCTGACGATGTACAGGCATTGTTTCAATTCCTAAACACCGGAGTTATAAGGGAGTGAAACCGTCGTCAACCCCTTTGAGCCTAAGGAGTAGTAGTTTCTTTTCAGAAAAAACAAAACCCCCAATCTTAACCAGGGGCAGGGTAGTCTTCAGTTAGTGCGACCGAGCGCTCAACTTTCAGGTATTCCATCAGAGGATCAATCACATTCCATCTTTCACAATAAAAAAGAAGAGCACAATCCACAATGGATGTCTCTCATTTACTAAGAAGAAGGCAGTCACAACCTTTTCTTCAAGTCAATCACAAAAGTCATACAACTTGTTCCCGAACGAGACAAAAAAATGAAAAGAAAGTTATGAACCATGAAAAAAAAAGAAAGAAACAAAAGCCCGCTAAGTCAAAAAAAAAAAGAAGAAAGGAAGAGCTTTGAAGTAAATGACTTAGGAAAAAATTAGGGCATATCCCGCTGGACAACGAAAACCAAATTCAAAAGAAACTCTTTGTCCAGGCAAAAGTTAGGGAAAGTAAAAAACAAAGCAAAAGAAAAATCCTCCAAGGGACAAGTTGTTGTGACCATCAACAAAAGAATCAAAGGGTGGCTGCCACCTCCGCCAAAGCCATAAAGGATCCTCATCCATCACAATCCTTCCTGAAAAGTGAATACTCGTGTCGAACTAGCTGAACGTAGGACTGGAGAACATCACGAAGAAGGGGTGGGTTAAGTAGAACTTGAGCCTTTATCCTTTGTTTCTCAAACCGTGAACCCGGCCACGTTACAACCCTCAAAAGTCCTAATTGAAGCAGGGTTCGTTCCAAAAGCAGGGTTCGTTCCAAAAGCTAAATTAAAAGAAGAAGATGAAGAACATGGACGCTTAATATTACCTCATCTCTGGCCTTCTCAATCTTTAATCTCCTTCTGACTCAGGTAAGTACGAAATTCTCTTCATCTCTATCTTTTGATGTCGTCGTGTTCCTTGTTGCGTTCTGAACGATTCCCCTAAGATCTCATGGCCTATATCTTCATCTTCATCATTTAATTTAGCTTTGGAAGTTTTTAGGGTTTTCGACATTAGGCTAGATGTAGAGAAAATCTGCAGAAATTGACACGAGATTGTGATAAAGGGTAGAGAGAGGACTAGGATGACGCAACTATTTTAGGATTTGGTCGAGCTCCGCCGCCTCCGGCGCGGCGGAGCGATTTCCGGCGATGGACGAAGGTTAAGAGAATGATAACGGTGAGAGAGATGAGTTAGTAGAAGTTGAATCGTCACTTTAGAAAACTTTAATATTATCCCTTTTCTCTTTCATTTTTAATTAAAGTCTGATTAATTGAGTTAAGTGTATTAATTAGGGCCTTAAGCCTGATTAATGATATTAATGATATAGCATAAGGTTTGTTAATCTGATTAATTAATATTTGAATTAAACAAAACCTGAATAATAAGGAAAATGGATAATAAAGATTAGATCATAAATTCATTGGGCCCAGCGAAATTGCTTCTCGCACCCCCTGGCCCATCGTACCACTTTTTGGCAAACAAAATGCTGCAACAAAAATAATTATGCTGGGCCACCAACACCTTTGGGCCCTGTGTTTTACTAATCACACCATTGTATTCAGTTCGCACCCCTGTTTCCATTAGTTTTGATTTAGGTTTTAATTAGATCTTTTTACCATTTCTTTTTAGTAAATAAATGCTAATTCTTCCACTATCATTTTAGACCTTTAATACAATTTCTCCCATAAAAATCAATATAAAAAATAGTAGTATTTTTAATTCCTTTTTGCACTATGTTTTTGACTTGCTACTTCATGCTTGTGTATAATTCTGTACCATTGTAGCATTCTTCATTTTCGCTTCTAATGTAACTTTAATTTCCATGTTCCTTTACTCCTAACTTTAGGTAGAGACCATGATAACATTAGGATCTAGAATTCCCATCATAACACTTAGGCTAAGTATTCATTTTAGGCTAGTTTTCCTTCTTTTCCTTTTCAACTTTTAAAAACATTAATAAAGGACGACACGAATCATGCTAATGCCTTTTTTAGTGTGAAAGAAATGATTGGGGCGTAGGCCCCGATGTACGTTCTTTCCTACTTAGCGGAGAAGAAATGATTGAGGTGTGAAGCCTCGATGTATTTTTTAACCGTTATTTAGAGAATCGATTGTGGCGTAGGCCTCGATGTGCATTCTCTAAATATTCAAAAATTGTATTTGGAGAAACGATTGTGGCGTAGGCCTCGATGTGCATTCTCTAAATATTCAAAAATTGTATTTCATTTAGAGAAACGATTGTGGCGTAGGCCTCGATGTGCATTCTCTAAATACACAAAAACTCTCTTTTATGGCATGATTCAAGTCACAAATTAATTTCCCTTAAAAGACACCTAAACAAAAACACTTCAAAATATCTAATAAAGGCTCAGAGCTAATCAAAGTGAGGAAGTGATGCGATGCCTTGTAGTAGGTTTTCGTCCATCATGGAATCACACATAAAAAACACAAACCAATCTCTTTTTCTCTCTTGCCTCCGAGGCATTCTTTCTCTTGCCTTCAGGGCATTCTTTCTCATTAATCGGACACGTTATTTCCGCTCCATTCCCAGCTTAAGACTCCAGAGGTCGAGCAGCGGAGTGCGAATGTAACGTCGTTCACCAACTAAAAAACACAAAAACAAACAAAAACTAAAGAGCCGAACTACGGCGCTCTGATTCCTGAAAAGGATACGTAGGCATTAGGTCGCGGGGCCTAAGCGAGCACAATTATTTATAAACCTTATTTTCCCCGTGTTTCTTTTTATTCATTTGCATGCATTCTCTTAGTAATTAAGCTTTAGATTTATACACCCTTAGAATAGAACAAACATAGGTGGATACCATCGAGTACGATGGGCGTGAGGGGTGCTAGCACCTTCCCCTTGCGTAACCGACTCCCGTACCTTATCTCTGGTTGAAAGACCTCGTTCTTATTCACCTTAGGTTTTCTGATATTCCTTTCCCTCTTTGGGATAAATATATTGGTGGCGACTCTGTTCATTTTCGCGAGCGTGCGACACCAGGCTTTGCCATCTTTAAGTACTACGTCAATGTTGTCAATTCGACAACAAATAGACGAAAGTAATCATGAAATGGTGAATGCCCTTACTCAACAAATGGGAACTGTTTTTACTCCCATGATAAATAACACGAACCAAAGTTATGAAATATTGGCTGGACAAATGGCCAGAATTGCAGATTTCTTTGGAGCGCCCCCACAACCAAATCTTTCGACTACTCAAGGGTCGAATGTGAGAGGGGTCGAACCTATAGGACAAGGAGATCAAGTTGAGCAAGAGATCCCTAGAATAGTACAAAGGCATCAAGATGTTGACCAGGTTCTTAGGAACATCCAGCAAGATGTCAATGTTGGACACAGTAATATCTCTAATGTAGTCGAACAAATTTTAGTTCAGAATGGAATAAATGTAGGTTTGCATAGACCAAATTTCGTTTCCCCGTTGTCAGAATACGTAAGGCAAACAGAATTGCCTAGGGGGTGGAAAGTCCCAAAATTCACCAAATTTGCTGGTGAGACTAGAGAGTCGACGGTCGAACATATTGCTAGGTTCCAGACAGAGGCTGGAGAAATAGCAAACAATGAAAATCTAAAGATGAAGTATTTTCCAAGTTCTTTAACAAAAAATGCATTTACTTGGTTTACGACCTTATCTCCACAATCTTTGTTCTCCTGGAACCAATTAGAACGATTGTTCCATGAACAATTTTATATGGGACAGTCGAAAATTAGTTTGAAAGAATTAGCTGGAGTTAGGCGAAAGGGTACAGAACCAGTCGATGATTATCTAAACCGTTTTAGGTTACTGAAAACTAGATGTTTCACACAAATTCCTGAACATGAGTTAGTCGAAATGGCTGCAGGTGGGTTAGATTATTCCATAAGGAAGAAATTAGACACCTAACATTTGAGAGATATGGCACAACTGGCAGATAGAGTACGCCAGGTCGAAAGGCTAAAAGCTGAAAAAGCCAGAGATAGTAAATATCATAAGAAAGAAAAGATAGCTAATGTCACTACAAGTGAGTTTGACTCTACTAGCGATAGTGAATACGAAGAGGGAGAGGTCAACGTGGCTGAATTAAAGCCAGGGCCACCATATATCTGTAAATTGCTCAAGCCTTCAAAAGATAAAAATCTGATTGAAAGTAAAAATGAAAAATTTTCTAGTAAAACGTATTCATTTGATATAACAAAATGTGATGAAATATTTGATTTGTTGGTTTCTAATGGGCAAATCATTGTACCCCCAGGACTTAAAAATCCTCCTCTCGAACAAAAGAAAAAAAGAGGATTTTGTAAATTTCATAATTTCTTGGGTCATAAAACTTCTCAATGCGTCCTTTTCAGGGATTTGGTGCAGAAAGCTTTGAAAGAAGGAAGGTTACCGTTTGGAGAAAGGCCAAAGTCATCAATGCAAGTTGATATTGATCCTTTGCAAGTCGAAGAGACTCACTATACTGAGCTTGCTGATGTGATGATGGTCGAGACTACTGATGGTTTCGTTAGAAAGCAAAACGGCGCTACTGATGGCAAAGTTTTGAACATGGTTTATCCTGAACCAAATGAAAGTCTTTTGAAATTCCTTGAGAGATGCCACAATAACAACTCTCAAGTTGGATTATGCCCAAGGTGTGATGCTGTTTTCAATGTCGATGCTGCAAACAAAGTGAGGTTCGATCCTCGTCGAGGCAAGAATCGTCAATTCATGTACACAGGAGAAAACAGTGGTCGAAGGGTTGGAGAATACAGGAATATGTTTGAAAAACCAAGGACTTTCCGTCCCAAGACGGATGTCCCTGAAGACAAATGGGTGAAACCCATTAACTTCAGAGGTAAACGCCCAAAATGGCAAATTCAAGGCGAGGGAACCAATGCTGAAGGCTCTTGGACGGATAGTGGATCTAAAAGAAAAGATTACATATCTCCAAACTACAAAGGAAAGAACCCCATGACTCGAACGCAGTGGAGGCGTTACCAAAGAAGCCATAAGAATGGACAGGAAAATTCGAAAATGGTGCAGGCAGGATTTTCTCACTATCAGCCAAAACCTTTTCACAGGAAGTTGACTGAAGAGCAGGCTAAAATAGCAAATGAAAGACTGGCTGCAGGAATGATCCTAGGAAAGAAACTGATTAAAGAATTGGTTGACGATGATGCTCTGACCCTCAATATAGAAAAAGAGCCTGAGTATTCTCCACTGTCGGACGAAGAGGTCGACGACAACTTTGACATAGAGTCAGATGAGTTGCTAATCGACTGTGGAATTGTCTCTGTACTTCCAGCAGAGTTCGACAGAGTATCTGAGGTATCTGAGAACGAAGATGATTTTCTTCCTGACGAGAATGTGGAAGAAACACCTGTTTGTTACTATGTAATGGGAAAAGGAGTGGTAGAAGAGCAAAAGGCTGTGTTTGAGAGGCCAGGTCGAGGAATGATGTATCATTTGAAGCCTTTATTCATAAGGGCGAAAGTGGATGATGCTCCAATAAACAAAGTGTTTGTCGATGGTGGGGCTGCTGTAAACTTAATGCCTTAATCCTCACTTCAGAAAGTGGGTAAATCTGACAATGATTTAAGGCCCCATAATATGGTGCTGTCTAATTATGAGGGCAAGACAAGTGGAATACTTGGAGTAATTCAAGTAAAACTGGCTGTTGGTTCGACTGTCAGGTCAACCATCTTTATGGTTATTGCATCGCAAGCAAATTTTAAACTGCTGTTGGGTCGAGAATGGATCCATGGAGTAGGGGCAGTTCCTTCGACCTTACATCAGCGTGTGGCTATTTGGAGGCCAGATGGTATAGTGGAGAATATTGAAGCTGACCAAAGTTATTATAAAACTGAAAGTGGTCGTAGACACTTCGACCAACATCTGGCAAATGTAGCTCCTTGCTACAAAGCAGAAGAGGTGTATTCTTCTGATGAAAGTGTGTCTAAGTATCTGAACTTAGACCCAAATTATGGTTTCATTTGGAATAAAGAAGACCCTAATGAACCATTGAACCATGAAAGTCCTCCAGAGCAGAGGACATCAGTCAAAGATGATGACCACTGAGTCAGAATACCTGGCTCGAATAACGGCTTATTTGGCCGAAAACAAAGAAAGAACGGCTTTAGAAGCCGAGTTAGAGAAAAATATGGCTATTGAGGCCATGTTGGTAAAAAATGAGGACAGGCCTGAAGGCGATCACCAAGTCGAACGACTTGATGGGATATACGATGATGAATCTTTAGGTTTCGAAATGGATCCATTAGGATCAGTCAAAAGAATGCAAGCTCAAGATCCCTTGGAAGAAGTTGATTTGGGTGATGGGATCATTAAAAGGCCTACATATGTGAGCACGAAGCTTGCAAGTTGTTTAAAAACCAAGTTAATTCGACTCCTAAGGGAATACAAAGATTGTTTTGCTTGGGATTATCACGAAATGCCTGGTTTGGGTCGACAGGTGGTGGAACATCGACTACCTTTAAACCCAGGTAAAAAACCTATCAAGCAGCTTCCTAGAAGATTTGCGCCAGAGGTTATGGAAAAAATCAAAGTAGAAATTGAAAGATTGCTGAGAAGCAAGTTTATTCGAACTGCGAGGTATGTCGAATGGTTAGCCAATATAGTGCCTGTCATAAAGAAAAATGGTAGCCTTCGTATATGCATAGATTTCATAGATTTAAATAAGGCTACCCCTAAAGATGAATATCCCATGCCGGTTGCTGAAATGTTAGTCGACTCTGCAGTCGGATTTGAATATCTCAGCTTATTGGATGGATATTCAGGTTACAACCAAATTTTTATAGCTGACGAAGATGTACCTAAGACGGCGTTTCGATGCCCAGGTGCTTTAGGAACTTATGAATGGGTAGTAATGCCCTTTGGTTTAAAAAATGCTGGAGCTACATACCAACGAGCCATGAATTCCATGTTTCATGATTTTATTGACAAGTTTATGCAGGTTTATATTGATGATATTGTAATAAAATCTAACTCTGAAAATGGTCACTTAGACCATCTTCGACAATCTTTTGAACGAATGAGGAAATATGGACTCAAAATGAACCCTTTAAAATGTGCTTTTGGTGTACATGCAGGGGATTTCCTGGGCTTCGTGGTTCACAAGAAAGGCATTGAGATAAACCAAAATAAGACGAAAGCAATCTTGGAGCTAAAGGCGCCAGAAACAAAGAAACAACTCCAGTCATTGTTGGGGAAGATTAATTTCTTGAGGAGATTCATCTCAAATCTAAGTGGCAAAACGAAGATATTTTCACCACTTGTGAAGCTCAAGAACCAAGATCAATTCAAATGGGAGCAAGAACATCAACAGGCGTTCGACCAAATAAAAGCTTATTTAACTAAGCCTCCTATTTTGTTACCCCCCAATAGGAAAAAAAGTATGAAATTATACATAGCTGCATCAGGCTCGACAATTGGGAGTATGTTAGCCCAAGAGGATGATAATGGCGTCGAAAGAGCTATATATTATCTAAGTCGAACCCTAGTAGATGCTGAAACTAGGTATAATGATATTGAAAAATTATGCTTATGCTTGTACTTCTCATGTAATAAACTTAAGCAATATATAAAGCCTGTTGATGTGTATGTGTCCTCTCATTTTGATGTTGTTAAACATATGTTATCTAAACCAATTTTGCATAGTCGAATTGGTAAGTGGGCCTTAGTGCTAACTGAATTTTCCTTGACATATGCCCCTTTAAAAGCTATGAAAGGACAAGTTGTGGCTGATTTTATAGTCGACCATGGGTTAGTCGAATTGTCTGTAAATCAAGTCGAACGAACTAACTGGAAACTGTTTTTTGACGGTTCTAGTCACAAAAACGGAGCAGGCATTGGAGTCTTGATTATTTCTCCCAAAGGACTTCCAACAAAGTTCCATTATAAAATGAAAGAAATATGCTCTAACAATGAGGTCGAATATGAAGCCTTGATAACTGGTTTGAAGGCCCTAATAGATTTAGGGGCAACACGAGTTGAGATTCGAGGTGATTCTGAGCTAATAATTCGACAAATCAAAAAAGAGTATAAATGCATCAAAGAAAATCTAATAATGTATTATGCAATTGTGATACGCTTATTAGAAAAATTCGAACATGTGGAGATCTTGCATGTACCAAGATCTAACAATTACATTGCCAATGAATTGGCACAAATTGCTTCTGGGTATAGAGTTTCTAAAGACAAGTTAGAAGATATGGTCGAGATCAAGAATAAAGAAACCCATGAAGTATTAGACAAGTTAGGTCAATTGTCGACGTCAAAATTTGAGGGGGTAGGTGATAATGTTGAAAGTAAAGTTGAAAGTAAAGATTTGTATGCCTTGGAAATTTTTGCCATCGACAATATGACTGATGCTGATTGGAGAAACCCATTGGTCCAATACCTAAATAATCCAGTCGGAGGAACTGATCGAAAGATTAAATATAGAGCTCTAAACTATGTGATATTAGGAAATGATTTATACAAGAAAACAGCCAAGGGTGTATTGTTGAAATGCTTAAGTGAAGCTGAAGCATATTTGGCTGTGTCAGAAGTTCATAGTGGTGTCTGTGGAGCTCATCAGTCAGGCCATAAGATGAAATGGTTGTTGTTTAGACAAGGTTTATATTGGCCGACAATGCTAAAAGACTGTATTGAATATGCAAGAGGATGCCAAGAGTGCCAGAAATTTTCAGGCATTCAACATGTTCCAGCCAGTGAATTGCATGCCATTGTCAAACCTTGGCCTTTTAGAGGATGGGCTTTGGATTTAATAGGAGAAATCAAACCTGCATCTTCTAAGCAACAAAGATTCATTTTAGTAGGAATAGATTATTTTACTAAATGGATAGAGGCAATCCCACTAGTTAATGCTGATCAAGAAGCAGTGATTAGTTTCATACAAAAACACATTATCTATAGATATGGGATTCCAGAAACTATTACTACTGATCAAGGATCAGTTTTTGTTGGTTGAAAGATGCAAGCTTTTGCAGCAGAGACAGGATTTAAATTGCTAACATCCACTCCATATTACGCCCAGGCCAATGGTCAAGTCGAAGCTGCTAACAAAACTATTATAAATTTGATAAAAAAGCATGTGGGGAGAAAGCCAAGAAATTGGCATCAAACGCTCGACCAAATCCTTTGGGCTTGTCGGACGTCACCAAAGGAAGCAATAAATACTACCCCATTTCGTTTGACTTTTGGGCATGATGATGTATTGCCTGCAGAGATTCATCTACAGTCGACAAGAATTCAACGACAAAATAGTCTCTCGTCTGACGAATACTGGAATATGATGTTAGATGAATTAGTAGAATTGGACGAAGAAAGGCTAATAGCGTTGGATAGGTTAATAAGACAAAAAGAAAAAGTGGCAAAGGCTTACAACAAGAAAGTCAAAGAGAAGACATTCATGGTAGGTAATTATGTATGGAAAGTTATTTTACCCATGGATCAAAGGAATAAGTTATTGGGCAAATGGTCCCCAAGTTGGGAAGGACCGTTCAAAATTTTGCAAGTGTTTTCAAACAATGCATATGAAATTGAAGAATTAAATTCAGATGGTCGAATTTTGAAGGTGAATGGTAAATATTTGAAAAAATATAAACCTACACTTCAAGAAATACGCATAATAGATCGAAACTGAAATATTAGATTAAAGATGGCTATAAAAGTAGCCAACTATTACAAAAATAATCATAAAGAAGTGGAGCGATCGAAGAATACAATAAAAAAAAACAAAGTCACTAAAATATCCAATATTTAGTTAACCCTTCGGTCGATGTCTTTCAAGGATAGTAGAGGCAGACTTTCGGCTTCGAACATATCCATACGTCCAGCCTTGCGCATTTTCCTCACCACACCTTGCCTGAGGAATAGGTAGGATAAGAATCTTCCATAAGGAAGACAAGTCACCACTCCTGGACGAGAGACAGTCAAAGAGACAGCTTCCACAAGTTGCTTAAAAATCAATAGAGGAAAGTTGATTTTCTTCCCCTGAAGGGCACAGGAAAGGAATTCCAAGTCTTCCACCATGATGCTATTTTCATCATGGTTGCGTGGACGAAAGTTGCACACCAAAAGTTGGTGCCAAATTTTGATTACTTTGGCACAAAAGGGGTCATTGCCCATGAGATCCCTTAACATATTAGAAGTGTTCATGTCGAAAATATTGTCACCAAAATTTTCACCGGTATTGCTGCATTTCAACAAATCAGAGATTGTTGAGGGAGTGATGATGACATGAGCCCCTCGAATGGTGGAGGTTATAGTAGTCCTCCCTTCTGGATTTATGCGCAAAGATGCAAACCTCCAAAATTCAGTCAGCATGCAGGGATAGATGTTACCATCTAAAATTTCAGGATAAAACTCAAGTCCCTGACTAGCATAGAGAGCACGAACATTGATGTGGTTCGCATCAAACTCTTCTTCAGAAAGTTTAAATTCTTTCTTGATGCAGGATCTTATGTGGGCGTTTGTTAAAGGTTGTGCCATGGTTTGAAGACAAAGATTGAGGTTTGAAAATGTTTAAGATGTTATGCGTAGGGAAATGCAAAAGGAAATGGAAGGAATGAGGCTATATATATAGAGAGAATATGTAGTTACTTCAGCAAGACAAACGTGGGAAAGGAAGTTAGAGAATCAAAGAGTCATATTAAATATCTTGGAAACTGACACAAGCAAGTTGGGAACAGGTAAACAGCCCACTACCTAGTGTTTAGGTAATAATTAGTGCCTGGGAAAATGAAATGTAATCATGGCGTAATGGGAATTAACAAAAGTCGAAACCCAAGAAAGAACTGAAACGCCATCTTTTCTTTTTCCTAAAGTCAATCGAAAGAAGTCGCTCGGGGGGCAATTTGTTACCCTAGGATTTCGACTTATCAATAAATGGGCAACTGGGACTCAAAATTGGTAGTTGGGCCTCAATTTGGTAGAAAAGCCCTAAATTGGTAATTGGGCCTCAATTAAATAATTACATTGCCATTTGGGTCGAAGTGGTTCGACTAAGTAACGCTTAGTAGTCGAAGCTGTTCGACTAGAAAGATTATCAGAGGCTTCAGCGTTCGATCAGAAGTATGCGAAGACTTAAGAATTTTGCTGCAGAAACTGAAGTGGAAGTCGAGAGGTATTAGAAGTTAAAAGGAGACAGTTTTCAGCAGTTACAAGAGACGCGTGGAGGTCTCACAGTTGAAGATCTTGCATGTCAAAGACACGTGTTGACTGATAATCAGTCGACCGTTATTAGTAGTTATTTTATTTTACTATTTAAGCAAGTTCCATAGGAATAGTTAGGGGTCCGCATTTTCTACATAAACACAAGTAAACTCAAATCTCTGTGCAATAATGAGTAAAGAGTGCAACCTTGGAATGTATGTATGCGTACCAGTTTGATTTATGCAATCATTTTACTTTATATTTTCATCTTTCAGTGCACATTTACTGCCTTTTTTATTGCTTTGATTTACTTTAAAAAGCCTTTAATTTCAGTGTTTTACTTTTACTTTAAAGTCACTGTTGCATTCAATACAAACCAGATACACATAATATAACAAAATAAAGCAATTAGTCCTGGAGTATTCTAGTTGATTCCGCAAAAGTAACCTTTAAAAAGGAAACTAGCGCTTGTTTACCATTTTTCTGGGTAAACAGTCACCTTTTAACAAAACCGCATGGTTCGGTTCGGTTTGCGGCTTATATTTTGTAAACCGAACCAAACCAAATTAAACCGCATTATGTTACAACCTAAATTTTCTTAATTGGCATTCAAGCCAAACCTAAACCTATTATACATTAGCCTTATGATTACGAACAACTTTCTCATCCTTACGCTTAAGGTTTCAAATTCAGTCTTCTAAAATCTCTGATAGAATTTTCGCGCCATCTTCCTCACATACATCTTACCTCTTCTTCTCTAATCTTTACTATCTTATATTCTTTCTTTTTCACCTTCTCAATTTTATGCAAATGTTCCCTCTTTCAATTTCGTTTTTATTGCGCATCTTCTATAATCTCTCATCTCTTGTGTTATTTCTTTTTCATCTTCACTAATCTCTCACCTTTTCTATTTTTTTGTTTCATTATAACATTTTTGACACATTGTATGCTATTATTTTATGTTAATTATTTCACTTTTGTCTAATCTAATTTATACATATTAAATGGGAAGTTGTTGTCCAAATATGATGAGTTTTGTTGTTATTTGGTAGTATATGAATGACTAAATATAAAGTTATGTTGTCATCTATATGTGTATGTATGACTCAATAAAATATTTGTAAAAAACCGAACCAGTCGAACCAAACCGCATTAGTTTAGTTTGGTTTGATTTGATTTTTTTTCTAAAAATCAACCGAACCAAACCGCACATCTTTTTCTCTTGCGGTTCAGGTGACTTTTAGCGTCAAAACCGCACTGCGAACACCCCTAACCTCGGGTGAGGAGCACATGGGGAATGTGTTCTCCACTGCTCCCAACGGATTGGACCAACACTTTGGACTATCCTCGACGTAGAAATAGGTTGGGTTGTGCTCGACGATGGGTCAGCCACAGGCTCAGTCCAGAACAAAAACTCTACTTAAAGAGATCATAGGAAAAATTAGAGGTCTAAATCAAAACTCTACTTGAAGAGATCAAATAAATAATAAAATCAAAACTTGATTTTCAAAAAGGATTAAATATGTTTTTGGTTCTATAAATAATTATTATATTTTGTTTTTGGTCCATATAAAAAAAAAAAAGAGAAATGATATGGTGACACTTAAAATGACTCTACACTATACATATATACTATTACACATACTATTTATTTTTAATTATTATTTTTTTCCTGGATTTTTGTGTCACCCTTAAAATATTTTGAAAAAATACGGTGTGTACAGGTAATTTAACAAGATAGCATATATCTTAAAAAAATGGGATATTTTAATTCCTACAAAATGATTATGCACATAGTTTTAGTCTCTACTATTAAATTAATGTGCATTTTAAATGACTATTTTAGTTTAGAGCGTTATGAAAAATTCTTTAAAAAAAGAAATTCAAAAGTTGAATTTTAAGTTAAGATTTTCTTTACTTTTATTATTATCTTTTAAATTTTAAAACACTTATTTTTATTTTTCTCATTTAAATCAATTTTAAAATTTGATAAATAAATATTTTACAGTATTTTAAACATTCATAAAAAAAGTTATTTAAAAATTTAAAAATTAAAAGATAAATAAACAAGATTTAAAATTTTAAAAAATAACATAGACTAAAACTACATACATTAAAAATTTATAGGGACCAAAATATTTTATTTTTTTAATAAGGACTAAAAATAAATTTTAAAATATTTATAAGAAACAAAAACATATTTAACCATTTCAAAAATAACATCAAATGTAATTTTCTTTTTAAAATTGTTGAGAGAATCAAATGTTTTATCTTAATCAAGAATACAATCTTGAAAAAAAAAAAAAACCAATCTATGGGTAATATAAGAATAGAGTTTGTCAAAAAAGAGTGATGTAATTACCTAAATGAATACTTTGGTTGTTTCAATATGAAATTCATTTAGAGTGTGTTTGGATGAGGTAATTAGAAATTTTAAAGTAATTTAAAATTCAAAGCAATTCAAATGATTCAATTCAAATCCATTCATTTTTAAATTGTTTTGTTTGAATGGAGTATTAACCTAATTCATTCTTAGATTTTTGGTATTATTTTGTAGAAAATTTAAATTTTTTGGACCAAATTAAAAAATGAAAAAGTAGGGACTAATTTGTAATTTTTTAAAATTTGAAGGACCAAATTGTAAAATTTAAAAATTATTAAGGACCAATTTGCAATTTTTTAAATTTTTTTGGGGTCAATCTTATAATTTTGAAAAATATGAGGACCAATTTGTAAAATTTAAAGAAATAATAATAACAAATACATTCTATGGAACATGAGAGGAATTTCAAATTCTTTGGTTTTTGGTGTCATTTCAAAATGATTAAATTTAACTTAGATGAAATACTCCATAAATTTCCATCATTTTAACAATTCTTCATTTTTGTATCCAAACAATGGATTTTGGTCAAATCATTTCAAATTCCCTCAAAACATTACTTTCCCTCATTAAAATGCTCCATCCAAACACACTCTTAGAGTATCTGAAAATGAAATTAAGAAAAATAAAACCAACTAACTTATTCTTATGACTTTAATTTATAATAATTAAATTTTAAATATTTTTAAATAATAAATATCAATTTAAAAAGGTCATTTTTTTTAACTATTAATAATTAAAAAAAAATTATCTTAAACAAGATAGTTTAGTCAATGGACAAATAGTACTACACATGACAGAAGAAAATGTACATAAATGTATCAATTCTACTTATGAATTCAGATAGTTCATTTCATAGAAAAGTTCAACTAAAGATACAGGGCTCTACAATTATTCTTGTCTTAACCACAAGATGCATTACCAACCCTATTAAATGATAGTTCATGAGATTGCCACCACCACAGACCATTTTTTCAGATCAAATGGGTTACAAGTGACAGAAATATGGTTTTACATTGCCATTTCCTCTCATCCTAATTATAGGAATGACAACTATAATGATAAGTTTTCACAGATAAAATTTACATTACCTTACTTTCCTCCTTGTTTGACTTTAGAATCCATAATTGACCCTTGATTGTGTATTACTTGTCCAGCGAAAAATATCTTGTGATCTACTTTATTGTGATATATCGATTTGTACCATGTTTGGCCCAATGGTCTTTAAGGTCAACTGGGTGTGAGAGATCATGTCCTTCAGCTGCAAGCCGGCTAAGCAGTTTATTAAAAGCACTTCCACTCATTTTCCTACCGCCTACTCGTGCATGCCTTTTATTGGGCACTGCTGGAAGTGGATACACCGATAAAGTGGTTGTACAGCAAGCAGATTGCCAACCTCCATTACCCCATTTGTAGCACTGTCTCAGAACGCCGGTACAAGAGCACACTGGTGCTGGCATGGTTGAATCATCGTATGCTACTTGATTCAGTGCCAAGTCCTGGGGTTTCCAATCAGCCTTTGAGACCGCTAACTGCTTGTTAAGATCATCACTTTCGTTTATAATTTCCTGACTACTCTTCCATTCATGTGCTTTGTCATTGGCAAACATTGTCTTGTTTAAATCTTCACCCTCCTTCTTGACCTTTCTAGAAGTTTTTGGAGTCTTCTTGTTGGGTGAAACAGACTTACTTTCCTTTGGTCGTTTGGCCCGCCTAGCTGGTTTCCCAACCTCTGAAGGAATAGGTGATTCTGGGAGGGCATTGGATGTGGGCAATTCACGTGTGCCGTAAGAAGAATCCCCCATAGTAGGCAAATGGTTTACCTGTTGCGGCAGATGATGTATATGCTTAACGCCCCGTGAAATTTGACATCCTGGCGGGCATGATGACATACCGCCATTAGCCAAAGTGTTTTCTCGAAACTGAAGGGTTGCTATTGCATTGTCTCTTTCCATAAGTGCATTATTTCTTTCCGCAATTGCATTATCCCGCTGCAGGAATGCTATGTCACGTTCTGCAAGTGCTGCCTTTTTCTCAGAAAGGGCCAGATTTCTTTCTTGAATGGCAGCATCTCGTTCAGCCATGATTGCCATAATCTGCTTCATGGAAGGATGCTGGTGCTGATGTTGTTGCATCAACCACTGCCAATAGCAATTATGAGAACAATATTAGTAGAGAAAGCACCTTTGTTAGGGCTAATATGCAGCACTTTTAACAACTATTATGTTCATGCAAACTTCAATTTATTTCTATATACCTGTCCCTGAGCAGATTTATATTGATCTGCTTTGTGCCTTCCATTTTCACGATCATCCATCAGAATTAACAAATGGTAGTTAAGCTAAAGATTGACTATAAGCCTCTCCTAAGCCCACATCCAACTTGGCTAATCAAGCAATAATTTGCTAGAAGTCCTGAATATCATCAGTTAAGGAACTAATCATGTTTTTATATTGACTTAATTATAGAATCTCCTTTCCCCTGTGTTTCTTGAGGCGTGGAGGATGGAGGAAATTTTTCTACTAATAACTCTAACAGAGAATAGAGGTGAAAAAGGTAATAGTGCATACCATGCTTATACATAGAGACTACGAACACAGTGACTGAATCAGAATCGAGTCTTGAACAAGATTATCCCTACAGAAAAGAGACAGAAAAATCATCTGAGCTGGTCTACAATGAAACACAATGTTCCAAAATTGCAATTAATGCCAGCTATAATTAAAACTCAAATTTAAAAGCTCAATGACTATCATTGATGAAAGAACAAAAGGAAATAAATAGATAACCACTAAGCGCATACTGAAAAAATGACAGTTTGAAAATGAGGTCTAACTACTAGCTATCACCCTGAATCAATAACACTTTTATTCAAGCAAAACGAGCACTTTCAAGAGTTGCAAAAGAGACGCAGTTACAATCTTGATTATTTAGTATATTTATATATGTGATTTCCAAACATCCATGCAAACAATTATGTACAAACAATCGGGAAGAGGTGAGAGAAAAGGCATAAAAGCATACTAGAAAAATGGAGCAATTGCGTAACTAGATAGCAGGATCCTTGTTTGATCTAAAAATGCTTTGATAAGGATAGTACAGAATGCACAAAACAAAAAAAAACATTGCATAAATGAGAAGAAAAAATAACAGTACAACTGACATTCTTTTTAGTTCACTTCCAATTACACAGTACTTGAAGGTTACTGAAATAAGAAAAAGGGTTTCAACTTTCAAAATTCAAGTGCATCCATTTGTAGCTTATTATTATCAGCTTCCATCATAGGCAACATGTTAAAACTAACTCAACACTCAGTCAATTACAGTTGACCTAGTCTTTGCAATTCCAAAATTTTACCGATAACAAAAGACATAACTATAAGGTTCATCTCATATGAATCAAACAACAATTCTAAACAAGCGCACACAAAAATTAGCTAACTAATAACCCTAAATATCAAAGTGAAAAGAAAAAAAAATAAAACAAGGAGAGACTTAGTCAAGGTTTTGAACATGTAGTCTTACTCATTGGTCCAATTTCAAAGGGAAATCCAAAAGGCTAACCTAATAGATAATTGAAAATCCATAGCTAAAGTGGATAAAGCAAAACTACTTGTTACTTCCCTAAATCTTAGTGTATCTCTGTCCCTGTACTTTCAACTACAAAGTACGAAGGTCAAAAAATCCAATCCAAAGCGAAAACACATTTCCGCTATTTACTCAATTTCAACAACAACCAAAAACCCTCCGATCTCAACCACAGTCAAAACCCCAAATTTTCGAAATCAACAAACAGATTCTGAAACACCGCATCCAAAGCACAAAACATAACAATTCAAAAATAAACGGTGCAGTTTGAACAATAATTGCAGAAAATTGAAACTTCTAAAAATGCAAGCGATAGAGAGAGAAATGATGAATAATCGAAGTGGAAAAGGAAGTTAGTAGAATGAGATGAAGCTTACGAGGAATAAGAAGAAGGAAATTGAAAACCCTAATTGGAAGATGATGAAAAATGAATTGGGTTTGGTAGTTGTTTTTAGCTATTATGCGTTTTCTTGTCTCGTTTCTCACTTTGACAGAGCGTTGTTTGTGACGTATGTATGTGAGTGTTTTTTTTTTTACTCGCTTTTTATGTTAGGCAGGAAAAAAAAGTGATTTATTCCTGTAAAGTGAAACATCCATGTCTAACAATGGAATCGCACATGAGATTCGTGCCTGCTTCTTAGTAAATAAATTTTTTTTTTTTTAAGTTTTTATTTTTAAAAAATATATCTAAAAAGACAAAATAGAACAACAAATAAAGAAGATTATCTCACCATAAGGTGAAGTCCATTAAATTATATATGTGATTCGCTAATTTGTCACAGCAATTGTTTTCCTTTATGTATATGTCAAATTCACCCGAAGATTCATGTGATTAAACCATCTACTCTAGAGATCCCTAAGAATTAGATCCTCGTTTTCAAAACTAAATGCCGTTTTGATAGTCATTTTGTATCCAGCCATTATGTCAGCCTCTTGCGTTAGTTTGTTATATGACTAAGAAGATTCATAGCAACTTTGCTTTTTAAGACATTTAACTCACTCAAGTTCACATTTATAGCATTCGTGTTGGTCACGAGCTATTGGCCCTCTCGAATATTTGAATTAGTCGCTTGTATTAAACTTAGTCAGCATTGCACTTGATTTTCTTCAAATCACCATCGTGATTTTTGTTGCATTTTTGTATCGTTTGTCTGCTTGTAGGTTATCTAATATCTAGATTTCTTGCTTGTGATTGACGATTCAACCCTTCAAGATCGAGGAGTTGAGTTTAGTGGGGGGTATGTGATGCTTGACGTCTCATAAATATTGATTTAGAGTTTAATCTTACTTTATTTCTTGTCACCCATGTTATATGGATTTAATGGGTCATAGCCGCGATAATGGTACCCTTAACCTTTGGGTGTCATCCTAAATTGATGATGATAATTATGTCTTGAAATGAAGTTAGCATGGTGGAGACTGTAAGCAACCTTATTACTTTCTTCCATATATATTTTGCAAATAGGCATTCGAAGAATAAGTGTAAGGTTGTTTCCTCATTTTTGTTGCAGATGTTACATATCGAGGCGATATTGCAGCCCTTCTTCCTAAGGCTATCATCACATGACATTTTATTTTAAATAAGTCTTCAGACTATAAAGACGAAGAATGAGGTATGTAATTATGCCAAACGATTTTTTACCAACCTAAAATATGATTCTCCCCTACTAGATATATGTTTGCATATTTTGCAATTAACTAGCCATTACTTGTGTGCACCCGTACCAACTTATATGTTAGTTGTCCTATTGGTAAGTGAATTTTTTGAATTTGTTGCTCTATTTTAGTGAACTGGTCATATATGAATTGTATAATAATTCAATTCCCTCATTCCACCGGCTCTGCAACTAGAGTCTTACGACCATTTATAGTATGCTTCAGAACATGAATAAGATCACTAAGTCAATGCCTTAACCAATTTTCATTCAAATCATATATGTTGTCTCATATGCCATAATGGTGGCAATGGGCCCCCATATCTCACGCCCCTTTTATATTTGAAATATCCAATCGATTTCCAAATGATCGGGATAGATATCCTAACTCATTCTAAAATCTAATTGATCCACCTCCAAAAAAAATCTGAGAACACAAAGGTCTCAAGTACCGTCAAAAGGAAATTCTAATCCAGTGTAGCAAACACTTTGCTATATATATATATATATATATATATATATATATATATATATATATATATATATATATATATATATATATATATATATATATATCTTCACAATAACATTTCCTCATTAACACTTTTTGTCAATCACGTGTATGGCCTTTGAAGCAATTATCATGCAATCTTCTATGCGACGAACTTGTATAAACCCTCTTTGGTTAAAGGATGTGATTTTGGCGACTTATTAGCCTATCTACCAAACTTTTTGTTATGATTTTGAACAAAAAATTGTCATGATATTAGTCTCTAATCCTTCATTCAACTTGCACACTTTATCTTAGGGATCAGAATAATGAGGTTAGCATTTAATTTTTCCTGAAATTTTCCTTCAATTAAGAAATGTTGAATACGTTTGTCCTTGCTATATCCGAATAAGTCTGGTGAAAATGCGCATTATAACCATTTGGCCTATAGGCTCTATTCGCGCTTATTTCGAAGACCTTATTCCTAATATCTTGAGGCGATTGAGTAGGGCCTAGCATTTTGTTGTGGCGGTAAAGCGGCAAGCAACAAAAGATTTGGAAGTATTCATCCGGGATTTATCGTGTCCACAGAGATCGGTGAGAAGAACTGCCGTTCGAATATCTCGTGTTCTAAGTTTCATGAATTGGGTGCGGAAAGTAAATGCGGGAAAAGTAAATAAAAGCAGATAAACAATCTCAATAGTCTAAAAGAAAGAGTTATGGAGTTGTATTTCGTTCTACCCGTCTAATACTTAAATCCGAAGATCTATCGCTCGACACTCACAAAACGCATCAACATCACCGGGCATCATTCGAGATGCCACATCGGTGCCCATGTCTGCAACACCGACGAAAGCTCAACCGTACTATTCACATCAGCGATTTCTCCACTAATCAAACAAAACGGAGGCATTAGACTCGATACCCATTACGATTGTTAGTCCTGAATCCATGTCTGCAACCAAGAAACTAACAGTTATCATTCCTAATCAAGATCTATGGTGTCCATGTCTGCAACAACACAAATCCAGAGCATTTAAGCAAAAAGATCAAGAACAACAACAATGATGATTTGTAAAGCGAATATATAAACGATCCCAAGATCCACAAATATACATACAATAAGAGTAGAAACATACATACAACACCCACCATTGGAATGAAACAAAGGGAAGAGAGAAGATGAATCGGAAAGATCTCACCGGTACAATGAAATCGAGACAGATCCACGATCAATCCACATGGTGTAGCATCCAATGGTGTTTCCTCAACCTCTAAACTACCAAAAATGGATCAGAGCTCAACTTGTCAAGAAGAGGTGATCAAAAAAACTAAAAAAATCTGTTATTAACTATTTATACAAAACTGAGTTTCGCAGTGGGCGCGACGCGCCCTATTTCGGCGCGATGCGCCCTTTATAAATTTACTAAACCGCCCTAGAGCGCGACGCGCCCAAATCCGGCGCGACGCGCCCAATCTTCTGCCAGACTAAGTTCTTCAAACTCAAAGAGGGCGCGACGCGCCCTGCAGCGCGCGAAGCGCCCTGCACCAGAACAGCAGAATTATTTCCTCTTTGCTCTCGCAGCCGTGTCTTCGACACTTTATTCCTCAAGGCTCCGAAAACACAAGAATACCTACAAAAATACAACAAAGTTATCAAATGGTATAAAAGTGTATGAAAATACAAGTATTCGTAAAGTAAACGTAATTACACAAAAACGGGGGATTATTCAAACGGTATTAACAAAAAGCATTGATAAGTGCCACTATTTACATACACAAAATAACTACAATTTGGCACTTAACAACTCTCCCCAACTAGAATCTGTTTGTCCTCAAACAGGGCCAAACACTCAAATCGCAAAATTAAAAATATAAAGAATCAAGAATCAACAAAGTTTAGAAAAACGAAACAATTGTACGGTTCAAACAAAAATGTACAAACAAAGTAAATACTTACCACTATCCTACAACGACAACATGAAAATGAAACGATTCCTAAGTACAAAAATTCATACAAAACATCCTAAAACACAACAAGCTCAATAATGAATCACGCCTAGCAAAAACTCATCGGTAGATGAAAAACACCGAAAGGTGAGGACTTTGAACACTCATCCAACAATCTTGAAAACAATAGACAAAATTATGGATTCATCTAAAAATAGTATTGAAAATGCAACGGCACGAATCACAAGGGCTTTCAAGGTTGTAATGTGGCTCGGTTAACAAACAAGTGATAAGTCCTAAAGCTAATCGAAACAAAAACTTGCCTAAACCTAAGGGAGTAATTACTTCCACAAAGTTTCAAACAAAGGAATTTCAATCAAACTTTTCTCTTCATCACATGTTTCACACCAAACACAAAACTTATTAACACAAATCTTTATTCCAAACTCTTTTTCGTTATGTTCTTTTTCAAACCTTTTTTTTTTCTTTTTTCTTTCTTTTTCTTATCTTTCTTTTTCACATTTTTTTTCTTTCTTTTTCTTTTCACAACTTCATATCAATCACAACATAAGCACGCAAACATCCTCTCCCCAACTTGAATCCAACCACAATATCAAGTGAATACTCCCTACTTTCTAAGGCAAGGTAAAAATCCAACTAAACATCATAGTTAAGGTCAAGAAAACAAAGATAATCAAAATCCATCAAAAAGGGTGAACTATGTCTCAAGTTCAAAAACAAAATGGACAATGACAAAAAGGCTCAAAGGGGGTACGAATGGTCACACACTCACAAGGTAAAATGACATTTGGCTAGGTAGTTGTGCTCAAAATCAAACAAGTGCCTTGATCACTTTCGTGCATTCACAAAATCAATACAGACGAAAGATTAAACATAATAATATCTAGTTAAAACAAGAAATATTGGTCGCTCGCATATATACACAATGGAAAGCCACCTCACATTTATGGTAAAAAAGATAACTAATTGTGATTCAAGTCATGAGCAAGTTATGCAAAAAGAATGAATAGTATGAAAATTGTACAAATGAAAAGTCTCCTAAACATGCTATGCTATAGAATGCGATAAACGAGTACCTTGCTATGTACAAATTCGATCAATCATTACCGCACAACCAGCTTGTTGAATCAATCAAAATCGGAGAATTACCGAATGCGACTCCAAGTAATCGGGCCAAAATTTGAGTCTAAACACAAACAAAAGAATTAAAAATAAATCGATAAAATACTATACTATAAAGCCTTGGTGTAAGTGGGAAAAAGGTAAGCCGAGTGACCCGTTAAAAAGAGGTCACTGGCCAAAAGCTGCCCAGCGCGCGACGCACCCATGAGCGCGCGACGCGCGCTACACCAGAAAAACCAGACCAATCTAAAAAGACAGATTTTTCAGTGAGCCACCACTTAACACCTACACAACTCAATTACAGAAAAACAGAAAAATAAAACCGTTGGGGTGCCTCCCAACACGCGCTCGTTTAACGTCGTAAGCTCGACGCCTTTATTGTTTCGCGAACGGTAAGAAACTTCCTCGCGGTACGCCAATGCTTTCGCCTCAAACGCAACCTAAAGAAAACGTCCTGCACAAACACTTAACAAACGAAACTTAAAACATAAAACCATCGCAATGCGATTAATCTCAACCAATCCCCGGCAACGGCGCCATTTTGTTGTGGCGGTAAAGCGGCAAGCAACAAAAGATTTGGAAGTATTCATCCGGGATTTATCGTGTCCACAGAGATCGGTGAGAAGAACTGCCGTTCGAATATCTCGTGTTCTAAGTTTCATGAATTGGGTGCGGAAAGTAAATGCGGGAAAAGTAAATAAAAGCAGATAAACAATCTCAATAGTCTAAAAGAAAGAGTTATGGAGTTGTATTTCGTTCTACCCGTCTAATACTTAAATCCGAAGATCTATCGCTCGACACTCACAAAACGCATCAACATCACCGGGCATCATTCGAGATGCCACATCGGTGCCCATGTCTGCAACACCGACGAAAGCTCAACCGTACTATTCACATCAGCGATTTCTCCACTAATCAAACAAAACGGAGGCATTAGACTCGATACCCATTACGATTGTTAGTCCTGAATCCATGTCTGCAACCAAGAAACTAACAGTTATCATTCCTAATCAAGATCTATGGTGTCCATGTCTGCAACAACACAAATCCAGAGCATTTAAGCAAAAAGATCAAGAACAACAACAATGATGATTTGTAAAGCGAATATATAAACGATCCCAAGATCCACAAATATACATACAATAAGAGTAGAAACATACATACAACACCCACCATTGGAATGAAACAAAGGGAAGAGAGAAGATGAATCGGAAAGATCTCACCGGTACAATGAAATCGAGACAGATCCACGATCAATCCACATGGTGTAGCATCCAATGGTGTTTCCTCAACCTCTAAACTACCAAAAATGGATCAGAGCTCAACTTGTCAAGAAGAGGTGATCAAAAAAACTAAAAAAATCTGTTATTAACTATTTATACAAAACTGAGTTTCGCAGTGGGCGCGACGCGCCCTATTTCGGCGCGATGCGCCCTTTATAAATTTACTAAACCGCCCTAGAGCGCGACGCGCCCAAATCCGGCGCGACGCGCCCAATCTTCTGCCAGACTAAGTTCTTCAAACTCAAAGAGGGCGCGACGCGCCCTGCAGCGCGCGAAGCGCCCTGCACCAGAACAGCAGAATTATTTCCTCTTTGCTCTCGCAGCCGTGTCTTCGACACTTTATTCCTCAAGGCTCCGAAAACACAAGAATACCTACAAAAATACAACAAAGTTATCAAATGGTATAAAAGTGTATGAAAATACAAGTATTCGTAAAGTAAACGTAATTACACAAAAACGGGGGATTATTCAAACGGTATTAACAAAAAGCATTGATAAGTGCCACTATTTACATACACAAAATAACTACAATTTGGCACTTAACACATTTCATTCTCCCTTTGTCTCACCATTCTTGGCATTAATTCTTCCACTAGACTGTTAGGTGTATTGTTATATGTTAATTCAAATATGTTTATGAAATAATTAATTATATGTTGATCAATTGGATTAGCCTTTGTAAAGTCCCCTTATATTCTATTATCGGTTAGGTTCTATTCTTTATATTATTGATTTTAGCCATCCAATGAAAATATGTTGTATTTTTGTCTTGTGACGCTGCAAACTGCTTCCTGGATTACCAATTGATCCCACAGACCAACACAAGTCTTTTCACCATGCTCAGTCCTCACTCACATGGTTTCTAGGAAACTTCCCAGAAGGTCACCCGTCTAAATACTACTTCAATTCAAGCACGGTTAACTATGGAGTTCTTATTTGTTAGGCTATCGAAAAGAATATGCATCTTGTTGGTACATATAATACCAATCAATCCTTATAAGCATTCCTTTAACCATGCAATCTTATTCCTGCAAAACCTTAGGATCTCTCTGATTCTGATGTGAATTCAATAATCGTTCCTCGCCTTCTTTGGCCTCAGGTGTTACATGTCCAACAACTTTCATTTGGTTCATCCTCGAATCACATCATATTGGGAGAGGTCTAGCTCTGATACCATTTGTAACGCCCCAGACTACTTTCAGGATTACCGATCGACCCCACAAACCAACACATGTCTTTTCACTAAGCTTTGTCCCCACTCATACTTTTCAAGAAACTTATCATATGGTCACCTATCCAAATACAACTCCAAGTCAAGCACATTTCTTGTAAGTAAATTCACATCAGAATGAAAATGCACATTATAACCATTTGGCCTATAGGCTCTATTCGCGCTTATTTCGAAGACCTTACTCCTAATATCTCGAGGTGACTGAGTAGGGCATAGCATCTCATTCTCCCTTTGTCTCACCATTCTTGGCATTAATTCTTCCACTAGACTGTTAGGTGTATTGTTATATGTTAATTCAAATATGTTTGTGAAATAATTAATTATATGTTGATCAATTGGATTAGCCTTTGTAAAGTCCCCTTATATTCTATTATCGGTTAGGTTCTATTCTTTATATTATTGATTTTAGTCATCCAATGAAAATATGTTGTATTTTTGTCTTGTGACGCTGCAAACTGCTTTCTGGATTACCAATTGATCCTACAAACCAACACAGGTCTTTTCACCATGCTCAGTTGTTGGAGCGGTAAAGCGGCAAGCAACAAAAGTTTTGGAAGTATTCATCCGGGATTTATCGTGTCCACAGAGATTGGTGAGAAGAACTGCCGTTCGACTATCTCGCGTTCTAAGTTTCATGATTGGGTGCGGAAAGTAAATGCGGGAAAAGTAAATAAAAGCAGATAAACACTCTCAATAGTCTAAGAGAAATAGTTATGGAGTTGTATTTCGTTCTACCCGTCGAATACTTAAATCTAAAGATCCATCGCTCGACACTCACAATACGCATCAACATCACCGGGCATCATTCGAGATGCCGCATCGGTGTCCATGTCTGCAACACCGACGAAAGCTCAACCGTACTATTCACATCAGCGATTTCTCCACCGACACAAACAACACGGAGGCATTAGACTCGATACCCACTAAGATTGTTAGTCCTGAATCCATGTCTGCAACCCAGAAACTAACAGCTATCATTCCTAATCAAGATCTATGGTGTCCATGTCTGCAACAACACAAATCCAGAGCATTTAAGCAAAAAGATCAAGAACAACAACAATGAAGATTTGTAAAGCGAATATATAAACGATCCCAAGATCCACAAATATACATACAATAAGAGTAGAAATATACATACAACACCCACCATTGGAATGAAACAAAGGGAAGAGAGAAGATGAACCGGAAAGATCTCACCGGTACAATGAAATCGAGTCAGATCCATGATCAATCCACATGACGTCACACCCAATGGTGTTTCCTAAGCCTCTAAACTACCAAAAAAGGATCAGAGCTCAACTTGTCAAGAAGAGGTGATAAAAAACCTAAAAAAATCTGTTATTAACTATTTATACAAAACTGAGTTTCGCAGTGGGCGCGACGCGCCCTATTTCGGCGCGATGCGCCCTTTATAAATTTACTAAACCGCCCTAGAGCGCGACGCGCCCAAATCCGGCGCGACGCGCCCAATCTTCTGCCAGACTAAGTTCTTCAAACTCAAAGAGGGCGCGACGCGCCCTGCAGCGCGCGAAGCGCCCTGCACCAGAACAGCAGAATTATTTCCTCTTTGCTCTCGCAGCCGTGTCTTCGACACTTTATTCCTCAAGGCTCCGAAAACACAAGAATACCTACAAAAATACAACAAAGCTATCAAATGGTATAAAAGTGTATGAAAATACAAGTATTCGTAAAGTAAACGTAATTACACAAAAACGGGGGATTATTCAAACGGTATTAACAAAAAGCATTGATAAGTGCCACTATTTACATACACAAAATAACTACAATTTGGCACTTAACAACTCTCCCCAACTAGAATCTGTTTGTCCTCAAACAGGGCCAAACACTCAAATCGCAAAATTAAAAATATAAAGAATCAAGAATCAACAAAGTTTAGAAAAACGAAACAATTGTACGGTTCAAACAAAAACGTACAAACAAAGTAAATACTTACCACTATCCTACAACGACAACATGAAAATGAAACGATTCCTAAGTACAAAAATTCATACAAAACATCCTAAAACAAAACAAGCTCAATAATGAATCACGCCTAGCAAAAACTCATCGGTAGATGAAAAACACCGAAAGGTGAGGACTTTGAACACTCATCCAACAATCTTGAAAACAATAGACAAAATTATGGATTCATCTAAAAATAGTATTGAAAATGCAACGGCACGAATCACAAGGGCTTTCAAGGTTGTAATGTGGCTCGGTTAACAAACAAGTGATAAGTCCTAAAGCTAATCGAAACAAAAACTTGCCTAAACCTAAGGGAGTAATTACTTCCACAAAGTTTCAAACAAAGGAATTTCAATCAAACTTTTCTCTTCATCACATGTTTCACACCAAACACAAAACTTATTAACACAAATCTTTATTCCAAACTCTTTTTCGTTATGTTCTTTTTCAAACCTTTTTTTTTCTTTTTTCTTTCTTTTTCTTATCTTTCTTTTTCACATTTTTTTTTCTTTCTTTTTCTTTTCACAACTTCATATCAATCACAACATAAGCACGCAAACATCCTCTCCCCAACTTGAATCCAACCACAATATCAAGTGAATACTCCCTACTTTCTAAGGCAAGGTAAAAATCCAACTAAACATCATAGTTAAGGTCAAGAAAACAAAGATAATCAAAATCCATCAAAAAGGGTGAACTATGTCTCAAGTTCAAAAACAAAATGGACAATGACAAAAAGGCTCAAAGGGGGTACGAATGGTCACACACTCACAAGGTAAAATGACATTTGGCTAGGTAGTTGTGCTCAAAATCAAACAAGTGCCTTGATCACTTTCGTGCATTCACAAAATCAATACAGACGAAAGATTAAACATAATAATATCTAGTTAAAACAAGAAATATTGGTCGCTCGCATATATACACAATGGAAAGCCACCTCACATTTATGGTAAAAAAGATAACTAATTGTGATTCAAGTCATGAGCAAGTTATGCAAAAAGAATGAATAGTATGAAAATTGTACAAATGAAAAGTCTCCTAAACATGCTATGCTATAGAATGCGATAAACGAGTACCTTGCTATGTACAAATTCGATCAATCATTACCGCACAACCAGCTTGTTGAATCAATCAAAATCGGAGAATTACCGAATGCGACTCCAAGTAATCGGGCCAAAATTTGAGTCTAAACACAAACAAAAGAATTAAAAATAAATCGATAAAATACTATACTATAAATCCTTGGTGTAAGTGGGAAAAAGGTAAGCCGAGTGACCCGTTAAAAAGAGGTCGCTGGCCAAAAGCTGCCCAGCGCGCGACGCACCCATGAGCGCGCGACGCGCGCTACACCAGAAAAACCAGACCAATCTAAAAAGACAGATTTTTCAGTGAGCCACCACTTAACACCTACACAACTCAATTACAGAAAAACAGAAAAATAAAACCGTTGGGGTGCCTCCCAACAAGCGCTCGTTTAACGTCGTAAGCTCGACGCCTTTATTGTTTCGCGAACGGTAAGAAACTTCCTCGCGGTACGCCAATGCTTTCGCCTCAAACGCAACCTAAAGAAAACGTCCTGCACAAACACTTAACAAACGAAACTTAAAACATAAAACCATCGCAATGCGATTAATCTCAACCAATCCCCGGCAACGGCGCCAATTTGTTGGAGCGGTAAAGCGGCAAGCAACAAAAGTTTTTGGAAGTATTCATCCGGGATTTATCGTGTCCACAGAGATTGGTGAGAAGAACTGCCGTTCGACTATCTCGCGTTCTAAGTTTCATGATTGGGTGCGGAAAGTAAATGCGGGAAAAGTAAATAAAAGCAGATAAACACTCTCAATAGTGTCATACCCCAAAATTTGCCCTATATTTTTTAAACATCCAATTATTCTAGTTATAATTATTTTATTTTTGCATTGGGTTTATTTCTAAAAAATAGGGTGTCTAATAAGCTAGTTGACTTAACTTTTAAATTTGTTAAGCTCATCCTCAAATAATTTAAGAATGGGGTGCTTTTTCTTTTAGAAGGTCATATGAGTTCAATTGAACCTAGGCCCAATAGAAATAGTCAAGTTTTATGTATGTAATTAAATCCGTGTTTAAATACTTATTCAATTATATATATAAGTCTGGACTGCATTTTATCATGACATCATACATATATTTTGTATCTTTTCTCGAAAAGTTATTTTTGCAACATACCATCACTCTTCTTTTTATTGTTCTTTAAAAATTATCAATATTAGTTTTATAATATTAACCATCATCTTTTTTTATTTTTATCTTTATTTAACTATTTCAATAATCTTTTTCTATACTATATTTATTTTATTATTAACTGTTTATATTATTATTAGATACTACGTTACAATTAAGTGGTAAGTGATAATGAATGTACCAATTAACATATTTGGTATCAACATTAATATTACATATACTTATTAAATGATGTTAATTGTTTTTTTTAGAAACATTTGACCAAATCAACTATTACCATTTTGCTGATTACGTATATTGCTAGTTGTTATTACCATTAATTAATTAACCATCACTATTATTTGATTTCAATACAAGTATGCCAACTTCTTTTATATATAACTTACTAATTTGTCGTTATTTTATTTTTAATACTATTAATAATCATTTAGAATATTATTATTATTAATCCAAAAAAGGAGAGGCTTTATATTAGGTTGACCGAAGCCAATATGCTACAAATAATATATAAATTTATTTATTATTATATATATTTATTATTATCTTTAAAAAATTTGACTAAGTCAAATTAGGGTTTAGAAACCCTTTCTTCTTCAACCTCAACTCAGCAGCGGCCGCTACCCTTCTTCCCTAACCTCAAACCCTAAAACAGAACTCAGGCCCATAATACAATTAAATCGGATCAAATTCATGAAAAAGGAAAGATTTTATGAACAAACTTTATTACAAAATTGAATCAGAGGGAAATATTTTACAATCAATCCGAAATTATAACCAAATCTTCAAATACAGAAACAATTGGAAAGCAAATTAAAATCAGATCGGAACACAATAATTACCAAATCGAATCCTTCATCAATTTCTTGAATCAAAAACTTAAAAGCTATTTCCTAATTCATCTGACTCTAAAATTCTATAAATTAAAACGTAATTTACAGAAGAAAGGGACCGAAAAAAAAAGAGAAAAATCAGAAGGAGACGGAGAGAGAAGTTAAAGCCTGTTGTGCCACCACCATTAGTACCTGAAACAAACCGAAAGCAGAATCAAATCGAGATCGGAGAGGAAAATCATAAAGAATTTCTGGAAGAGGTAAGGTCCGAAAACACTTAGCTTAGGATTTATTTATTTTGATGAACATGCATTCGATTGCTGGATTTTGATTCTTGTGTTTGCGATTTGTTTTGGGTTGATGGAGGGTTATGACTGTTAGGTTTGGTGAATTTAGGATTTATGTTCATGGGTTTTTGGGTTTGGTTTATGAAGATGAGAGGGGAAGAAGATGAAGATCATAAAGATCTTCATTTGGGTTTCATTTTCTGGGTTTTGTTTGCAAAGAGTGAAAGAGAGAGACCGCAAGGTGAGAGGAAGAGAGATTCGTTGAAAATAAAAAATGAAATTTGTAAAAAACAAATTATAATTAATCCATCTCAATTATGATTATGACACGTGGCCACTTAAAGGCCGCGTGATCGGTCATATGTGTGGTTCCCCATTAAATCTACCATACTCTCTCGTTTAAAACAAACACATGCAGACCATCCGATTAAAATATTCTAGATCTACGTCCACAAATCATGATTTTGTGGACCATTGGATCTGGATCTAACGATCAGGATTTTGCAACCCATCGTAACATCCTACACACACCCTCATCTTGTCCAAATAGATCTTGAATCATATTGGGCCAGACATATAATATTTACACCTCCTAAAATTTGCTAATCAACATAAAACACACCCTTTGTTCTTTTAATTAAAATTACTAGCCTTTTATTTAATAATCTATTTTAATAATACAATAGTTAAACTTTTTTTAAATATTACCTAAACACTTAACGACACATGTTTCTTTTTGATAATTAACATGTTGCATACCATGTATCAAATACATCTAAATAACTAACTATCCTACTAATTTAGATTAATAGAATTTGTTTAATTTAATATCTAAATATAAGAAGGATTCGTTTTACTGTTAACTTATTGAAATATAATTCTAAATTACGTTGCTTTGTTTTATTAATCTTTTTTATGAAGTTTCATTAAATAACTAATGAAAAAAATCTATTTTCTACCATCATACTTCCGATCTATAAAATTATACTTTTAATTTACAAAATTCTATATACTAAAAAACACCAAAATATCTACTTATAATTTATTAATTATTCAATACACAAAAATACAAAAAATAGGGATTGTACACAAAATTGTTTTTTATAAAACTACGGACTACGATAACTGCGAACTGCGTGAACTCACTAAAACACACTTCAACATATAAAAATAATGGTGTGCAATCCCATAAAAAACACCAACAAACACTACGAACTACGTTGACTCTGATCCTCCATTAAGGAGGTACGTAGGCATCTGGGTAACCAGAACGAGTCCCCTTTCCCTAAAATTAAGTAGGTTTGAGATTTTATTCTCTACCCTACTGTGCACCTTTAACCATAACTTTTTTATAAACCTTACCATAAAAATCTTATCATAAACCTTACTCTAGAGACACTATAAACCTTAAGGAAGGGTTAAGGGTGCCTAACACCTTCCCTTGACCCTAATTTCTCAACTTACCTAGAAACTCTTATTTAGGTTTTTATCCCATGTTTACCCTTATCTTAGGATAAAATAAAACATAGGTGGCGACTCTGTAGGTTAAGTTTTATAACTTAAAATTTAAAGCCGGTCGTAACAAATAGTCTAAGAGAAATAGTTATGGAGTTGTATTTCGTTCTACCCGTCGAATACTTAAATCTAAAGATCCATCGCTCGACACTCACAATACGCATCAACATCACCGGGCATCATTCGAGATGCCGCATCGGTGTCCATGTCTGCAACACCGACGAAAGCTCAACCGTACTATTCACATCAGCGATTTCTCCACCGACACAAACAACACGGAGGCATTAGACTCGATACCCACTAAGATTGTTAGTCCTGAATCCATGTCTGCAACCCAGAAACTAACAGCTATCATTCCTAATCAAGATCTATGGTGTCCATGTCTGCAACAACACAAATCCAGAGCATTTAAGCAAAAAGATCAAGAACAACAACAATGAAGATTTGTAAAGCGAATATATAAACGATCCCAAGATCCACAAATATACATACAATAAGAGTAGAAATATACATACAACACCCACCATTGGAATGAAACAAAGGGAAGAGAGAAGATGAACCGGAAAGATCTCACCAGTACAATGAAATCGAGTCAGATCCATGATCAATCCACATGACGTCACACCCAATGGTGTTTCCTAAGCCTCTAAACTACCAAAAAAGGATCAGAGCTCAACTTGTCAAGAAGAGGTGATAAAAAACCTAAAAAAATCTGTTATTAACTATTTATACAAAACTGAGTTTCGCAGTGGGCGCGACGCGCCCTATTTCGGCGCGATGCGCCCTTTATAAATTTACTAAACCGCCCTAGAGCGCGACGCGCCCAAATCCGGCGCGACGCGCCCAATCTTCTGCCAGACTAAGTTCTTCAAACTCAAAGAGGGCGCGACGCGCCCTGCAGCGCGCGAAGCGCCCTGCACCAGAACAGCAGAATTATTTCCTCTTTGCTCTCGCAGCCGTGTCTTCGACACTTTATTCCTCAAGGCTCCGAAAACACAAGAATACCTACAAAAATACAACAAAGCTATCAAATGGTATAAAAGTGTATGAAAATACAAGTATTCGTAAAGTAAACGTAATTACACAAAAACGGGGGATTATTCAAACGGTATTAACAAAAAGCATTGATAAGTGCCACTATTTACATACACAAAATAACTACAATTTGGCACTTAACATCAGTCTTCACTCACAGGGTTTCTAGGAAACTTACCAGAAGGTCACCCATCTAAATACTACTTCAAGTCAAGCACGATTAACTATGGAGTTCTTATTTTTTAGGCTACCGAAAAGAATATGCATCTTGTTGGTACATATAATACCAATTAATCCTTATAAGCATTCCTTCAACCATGCAGTCTTATTCCTGCAAAACCTCAGGATCTCTCTCATTCTGATGTGAATTCAACAATCGTTCCTCGCCTTCTTTGGCCTCAGGTGTTACATGTCCAACAACTTTCACTTGGTTCATCCTCGAACCACATCATATTGGGAGAGGTCTAGCTCGGATACCATTTGACATTTGTAACGCCCCAGACTACTTTCAGGATTACCGATCGACCCCACAAACCAACACAGGTCTTTTCACTAAGCTTTGTCCCCACTCACACTTTTCAAGAAACTTCTCATAAGGTCACCTATCCAAATACAACTCCAAGTCAAGCAGTTTACCGAAAAAAATATGCACCTTGTTAGTATTGGTAGTATCAATTAATCCTTATAAGCCTTTCTTTAACATACAGTCTTAGGATCCCTCCAATTCCATATGAAGATCGATATCCTTATTTTTTCCTACAAATATTGATTTTACATATTGAGTGTATTATTGAGGTTTAGATATGTTTAAATATTTTGATTTGGCAAATCCTTATGGTCTCCATTTGGTCTAATTGTTTTTTGGATTTAGTTTGCCTTTTCTATGGTCAATGTAACCTTATTATAAATATTCCAAATAGTGGTATTGTTCCGTCTTTGAAGTATAACTTTAAGCCTGTGTAGTTTATATTGCATTCGTAACATCGAATTTTCTCTGTTGATAAGCTCCAATTATTTGTGATGACTCCACTATATTCCTCATGATTTGACCAAATTTTATAAAATTTGAAAATTACCTGAATGTTGGTTAGTTCTTAATTGATAGTTAGAGGATGGTGATCTAAGTAGTGTCATATACTGGTGAAGTGATTTATCAAGCAGTGTATGATTGTGGTGAAGCAATTTTCAAATTATTGTAATTAGCAAAGGGATTTGTGTATCAATGTATCCAGACCAACTTGTTCAATCTGCTATACTTGGAGTTATAAGTCTTTTTAATTATTGAATTTTGATTTTGTGTATTTAGTTGTTTAGACCGGGAATTATACAATTTAACTCAATTGATTTATGAAGTTGTTTATAATCTGTCTAACAATTATTTTTTAAATTTGTTATACTTGTAAAATTCTTAAAATAAAATATATAGAATTATGAAAAATTTTCACAAACAAATGAACAATACTTAAATTGATTTTGACTATTGAAATTATTTGTAGTATCATATGTGTCTTTTTTACTTACAATTCATAAAAACATAGACAATGAACTTGGTCCTTAATAAACATAAAAATATATAGAAGTATGAAAAGTATCACAAATAATACTTACATTAATTTTGACTATTGAAATTCTTTTTTGTATCATGCGTGTCTTTTTTACTTACAATTCATAAAAACATAGACAGTTAAGTTGGTCCTTGACATATGTGATCAGGGTGGAGGCAAATTCTTTCATTTCTAAAAAAAATATGAAACTCAACATAAATTGTAATCATTCTCTAATAAATAACTCTAAACACTTAGGGTGTGGTTGGTTCGAGGTAGAGGAATGGGAGGGGAGGGAGGAGAAGATATTTATAATGAAATGTGTTTGGTTCAATTTTTAGGAGGGGAGGGGAGCAAAATCCCGTCAAATCACACTTTTTGCGTCTCCCCGGATCGAGGAATTCGGAGGGGATGAAAGGGAATGTGAGCTTTGATATTTAATAAATTAATGTATTTACTAAAATATCCTCAATTTTATTTTATTATTTCAAAATTATTATTATCTTTCGTTTTCCTACTTTTATTTTTTGTGATCTTTCTCCCTTGCTTCCATCAACTTATTACAATTATTCATCACCTTTAAATTAAATTTTTATTTAATAAAAACTATAGTCGCTGCATTTTTTTTATTAAAAATTTTATTTTTATATTTATTTATGTTAATTTTTTTCTAATTTTATTATGTATTTGATTATATATTTTTTTTGGTAAAATTTTAAACCATTCATTTTTGTTTTGTTTCTTATATTACAATACATATAATATTTAATAAGAAGTTATTTTATGTATTCAAAAGTTGTTATCAACACATAGTTTTTGTTTATTATATTATAATATATATAATATTTGATAATAAGTTATTTTATATATTCAAAAGTTGTTATCAACACATAGTTTATTTTGTGTCAAGAGTTATAATACGAATCAAGTGTAGTCAATTTTTTAATGTTATGTGGTAAGTGATGATTTTAAAAAATATTTATAAAATTTTCTTTTGATTATCATGTCACTTTAATAAAATAATAAGGATAAAAATGTAAGTTATTAACAAAATCCCTCCCCTCCCCTCGTGAACCAACATATTTTTAATAAAAATATCCCTCCCCTCCCATTCCTTCTCCTCATTTGAACCAAACATATATATAATTAAAAAAAATCACTCATCACTCATCCCCTTCCCTTCCCTCCATTAAAATCTCTCCCATCCTCTCCCAGTCATTTGAACCAAACAGATCCTTAAAGAGTTCTTATTATATCACATCTCTAACATAACCCTTAATATATACTCGATGCAACAAAACATCTACACCTTAATGAAGAACAAATCATTTGCACCTCATTTTCGAAGATATAACATGTTATGTCACTCATAGATAATGTTTTTCGATGACCACATCATGACACTGATGTTACTACAAGTAATAAAAGTATAAGGATTGATTTAAGGAATGAATGAATAAGGATTTCGTACATATACTACAACTACAACAACTTATTTTTCAATGGCAAAAACACTGGCAAGGATGATACAAACATCAATTCATAATCTTCGTTCATATATATAACACAACCTCAATGCTGAAAAATATACACTTACACACATATGTTACTACTGAGATGTACTATTGTTATGTCATTATGAATTTTTAACTTTTGAAAAACATTTTTATATTAGAAGAGAACAACAACACATAAACAAGTGTTATTTATTCATTACTCTTTCTTAGGAAAGTTAATCACTTGTAATCAAGTTGTATTTTGCTTACAACTCAATGTGAGTTGTTGTAAACAGAGCACTTTATAATTTATCTAAATCCCTATAGTGTAAAGAGAGAAAATCCTTAGATGTTTAAGAAAAAAGACCTCCTTACAAGTGGTAAGTCAAGGAATTCCTTTAGTGTGAATTAAGAAATCTAAGACTATGTTGTCTTAGTGACTGTTTGTAATAAAATATGTGTTGGAAGAGGTACCCGATTACATATAAGAGTGGAGAGAAACATACGAAAGCTTTGTTCATGCAGTTCGACCAAATTACCTATGTTCACGACTATATGGTCGTTATAGTTATGTCTTATTGATTTGTTATGAATAATACATAAGGGTTACAATGCTACAAGTATAAATAGGGATATTAATGATATAGGTTACAATAATACCCCTAAACTGTACAACATGGGTTTCGCCGTCCATACCCCCCTAACAAACACTTGGTCCAAACGCAGGGGCAAGGCCCGTTGCGGCTCCTACCATTGTCCACTTGACATTAACTATGAGCCAAACTTAACAATATGATTATACTGATTAGCCTCTTATTAACGGGGTGAACAAGTATAAATCTTGTTTAAGCGATCAGTTATCCCTATTATCTTTATTATTTTGTTGCAATATTCTTTGTGCTTGAGAATATAGAAAGAAGAAAAATTAAATCCAACACAATTAACCCTTTAACTCTTTCTTGTGTTATTTTTAGCTCAAAACCTTATATTCCAAAATATTGATCATGAAATCCTTGTGACTATATACTTTATCTAAAAAACTTGAGGGCTTACCGAATGTATGGCTTGCATAGTGTCATCTCTATCTATATATAAAGCAGAGTGTTCCTATTTGAAGCAGATTCCTCGTCTTTAGAAGTTTTCCCTCAACAACTTATTTCTCAAGCGGCAGTGGCCATACCTTGGCTTTAAGATCCTCAACTTCTTAATGGATTGTCTCAAGAACTTGTTAAGCTTTTGATAATTAATTATACGTGTATTAATTTTTAAGAATTATGTCTTTCTCATAATCAATATCATTTTTAAGTCTTCTACCATGAGTTACATGGCTAATACATATTTTTTGGATTTTAACAACTTTGATTGTGGTTTTTCTTATTAAGGGTAAAACTCAGGGTTGTTTAAAACATGGAATAGTTAAAAATATAGGCGGGGAGCATATGCGCCATCATAAAATTGAGATGAATTTCTTCCTCCATAAAGGTCACATTTCCTTTTTTTTACTAGAGAGGGTCTTACATTGAGAACATATGTGTCATGGAGCTTTCTATATAGTTCTGGTGCATTGAGATCGTCGAAGAAGCCCCTGGCAGGGCCTGAGTAACTTGTTCATTAGAAAGAAGTCAACTCTCCCTTTATTTAATTTCCTTATCGAACATACAAACAAAATTCCATATATGAAGCATGTGATTATGTTCATGATTGTTAAATTCTATGTCATTCTACATCATCCCCTTATGATATTTTTGGAACTGGTCAGGCAACCAACACTGATGAAAAAGAGGTTGATAAAAGTATGAAGTCCCTTCCATAACCTATAAGGTAGTACATTTGCAAATCATTATGGACATCCTCATTTAAAGGTTAAAAAAACTATATATTATTTTTTTGGAATATTGTTAAAAAAAATGAGTTTGTGGAGGGGTCGCTATGCTTTGTGGCATCCCTATATAAGGAAAAAGTATTGAATAAAAATAGAATACATGTCGGCATTACTAAGTTATCAGAAAGAAGGTGGAAATCATGTATGCGAGCTCAATAATTATAGTGCAATTAAGAGGGCACTATTGACTGTTGGTTTGCAACTCTCCTCTCAAAGGCCTCAAAGAGGATTTAGAATCCCATATTCAAAAAAATCATGCCATACATCGAGAAGGAGAAATCCAAATACTAACTACAAATATGTGTTTTTGGGCTTTGTTCCTGATTGTATTTATTTTGTAGTTAGGCAATTCTTGTGCCAGTTTAACTTTGGTTTCTTGTTTGTTAGTAGGTTTTTAAAGTGTCTACCTTTTATATACATATGATTGGTTGCGGAAGGAGTATCTATGGCCCAATATGTGGGGTTTCTAACTTACATGAAGGGAAAGTGGGGAAGTATGTTGATTGACTTTGTGTAGATGGAATATGTTCACAAATAATTTTTGTTACGCAACAGTGGTGGACTGCCATTTTCGATTAAAAAACTTATTTTCACAAGGGTATTTAATAGTCATACCCATATTCTACATGACTATACAAAGAGAATAAAAGCTTTGTTAACCTACCTCCCACGCTCAGGGTGGTGCCACCACCCATATAGGAAAAATAACCTATAAATGTTCTTTTCATAACTAAAATAGTGAATTACCACCATTAAACACCCTTAAAGTAATAATAATGGATATGAAAAATGGAAGTAAAATATGTAAACAATGATGTTATTATTGCAAAAAAATTGTATAAATCGTACAAACAAAATGGGAAAAATAAAAAGAAGCATGGATTTGCTTTGTAAAGGATTTATCAGAATAATAACAATGACTCGACTTTGTGAGTGGCGCTTTCAAGAAGAAACATAGAAGAACAAGTATAGTAAATAATAGATCTCCACTTTATACACACTTTTAATCGATTTTAGAATATTAAACACACAGAGATCTAACAATTTAAAAGATAAGAATTCAAGAGGTTTAAATAGACCAATACATGGATGTCACATTTATGACGATGTTATTTGCTACACACTCACACACACACACACAAAACATCATTATATTTAAAGATTCTGCAAAGTAGTTAAGATGAACCTCAACCTAGGACAATTAGACTCAAGGTTGCAGTCAGATAAAGTCCTTATCAAAGGAAAAAAAGATAGTGTTCCATTGTGGAACCAGGGTTAATCGGTGAATCAGTGGTTGTGATAAATAGCGGTGGATTTGAGCTTCTGATGCGGCGGAGAAGGGGCTGACCCGTAAGGTTAGTACTTCAACGCTCAAATCAGTATGTAAAGGAGAGGAGTGAATGAAAATTTAATTTGAAATTATATACCTGAATTCTTTGTGCTTATTCATTATATAGTGAGGTTGTTATAACAATTTGGTATTTGCTAGGTGTGTGATGTAGAGAGACGTTGTATGTACTTGGGACTTGGATCACTTGTATTCTTTCATAGGGTAGTTCTCTCGCACTATGAATGCTTTTGATGAACTACAACCCCTTTTTAGTAGTCGGTCGGTGACCATTATGGTTGACCCAAAATAGTTACCCCAAGCCCTTGTTTGTATATGGCAATGCAAGAGTTTGTCGTATCTGCCTCATCCGCTGACATTTTTTTCAACCACTTTATAAGGTTAAGAAAAGGCATTACCATTTATTGGAAATTTATGCCTTTAATGCCCGACGCTTCAAATGTATTTTGGAAGGTACCCTCATAATGACCCTCGGGAACTGGAACACTTTAGCGATGCATGTAAGTGACTTAAAGCATTGATAGGGTCTGCAATGCAATCACATGATTTTTGAAGAGTCAGTTTCACATTTTTTGGGGTGTCTTTCATGTTTCGTTGTCATTTGCTTCCCTGTGATATTTCCTTTTCAAGTGCTTGGAGAAAATCGTACCAATCATGATCAAAAGTCAAAAGACATTGTTCCCGCTTCTTGGCTGGATTATGTCTATTATTCAACTATTTATATTTTTCACCCATGTGGGTAGTCTTTATGGAGCCTTTATGGATGTTGGTCCATCTTTAGATTGGGGCGTCTTTACCCTTGGTGAAAATGAAAGAATATACTGCGAGTATGGTGAGTGTGCCATCCTTTCCTATAAGTTTATTTTCTCGATCCTTGGTTTTCGAAGACCTTTTAATGGCTCTAAAATGGAAGTTCCAAAACATCTGATGGTTGCTTCGTCACAACTTCATCCTCGGAGTTAGGCGTATGTAAAAGTCTTCCAATATATTTTGATAAGTAATTTGTACTTAGCATGATTTGAACCCAATACCTTGAGAATGACATACTCTCAAGACCCAAGACTTCACCATTAGGCCCCACGCAAACAAGTCTTCCAATATTAGTGAGAATAATTGAATGAAATGCCTTATATGATCCTTTTATTTCATATCTCAAAAGTGAAACGTGGGTTATTTCGGAGGCGTTATTTCTCGGGATGAAGCTTCTCGAAAACGCCTCACTAACACCCTCATGCTGATGGATGCCCGTACCAAAGAAGAAAGGACTATTATTTTTGGTATTTCATGGATGCCCTCAGCTTTTTCGCTATTGACTAGTTTGTTTATGATGTGCTTACTTTACTAATGATTTTATGTATATTCAATAGACGATGAAGAGGTGTTCCGCCTTTTATGGCGAGGAATTTGGTTGGCACAAACTGCAGTAGGCTTTTCAACTACTTCAAAGCGGGTCAGGACTTCTTCACCCTCAAAATCGTCTTTAAATGTTACTACTTTGAATGCTTCCGATGATCGTTGCATACGTTTGGTCTTTTGGCTTTTTTCAAATTGATTTGGTCGAGTTTCCATCCTTCTAAAGAAGACCAGACCTCTCCCTCAAAGGAATATTTTTTTAATTTAAATGTGACCAACCTGATTTAAACACTAGTTTTTGCATCTTAAACACCAAAACCAATTGTATAACTCTAATTATAAAACAAATATTTGGTTCTTGATATATCACTTTCTCTTAAACTTAAATATACAAAAGCAATACATATTCCTCAAAAACATATGAATTTTACTCTACTCCACATTGTTAAAACGACACAGTTCTTTTTAATTAAACTCAAATTTTTTATATACTTCAAGGATTAATTACTATTTTATTTTGTTATTTTCAAACAACAAAATTGTCTTTACTTTTTAGGGCAGTAATGCGGGGAAGCAGAGGCGTTATTAGGGGCAGCCAATGGGAATAGTTGGAGGGATTTGCTCGATGTATTGTGCGATGCACTGTTTTGGAGGCGGAACTGCGTTTTTTTTGAAGACATACAATTAGATTGACATATAGGATTCAGAAAGGTTGAAATTAATATAGATTCAATGATGACGGTGAATGTGATTAAAACGGGAAAACTAAAGTTGTCTTCTGGAGTTCCACTAATAAAGCAAATTAGATCATTGATGCGTAGGAGTTGACAGATAGATATTGTGCATGTTTTTCAAGAGCCAAATTGGTGTGCGGACGCGTTAATTAATTTGGGAACCACGTTAAATGTTTCTATTATTTTGTTTGCGAATTGTCCAACAGAGATCAAGAAGATTCATGATGGGGATATTGCGGATTTTGCTATTCCGAAATTTATTGTTTGCGGATTGTCCAACAGAGATCAAGATGATTTGTGTTTCTTTTATAAAAGAAACTATTTATATTTTATAAATAACGTTTTAAAAACAAAATCAAAGATTTATTTATTAAATCAAAGATTAATGACTTCAAAGTGGTAAATCTTCGTGACTATATGTTTTAATGAAAGGCCTAAATTCAGGAACCAATCCATATCTAACGAGTAGAAGAACAAACAAACCGCAACCTACTCACAAAAGAAACACAAATCATCCACGCTGGCAATCCGCAACTCCACAAACCAACCAATAAAAAACAAGCACACGGATCCCAATCAATATTCATAATTAAAAAAATCTTTATTACCGTTGAAGCATTCAAAGTCCATCATCTCTCATCCCTAATTAAACCGACTTAATCCTCATTATTCCACGCATATATAAACCGTTTCTCATATTCCTATTCATTCATTACAACAGTTTCTTCGTTTCAAACCCTAATTAATCTTCTCCGATTTTTTTCCCTTCGTTCTCGCGACTTTTCATCAATCAATGGCTCGTACAAAGCAAACCGCTCGCAAGTCCACCGGTGGTAAGGCTCCGAGGAAGCAACTCGCCACCAAGGTAACCGCCGTTCCGTTCGTTTTCTTTCCGTTAGGGTTTCGTTTTTTCCGATTTCGTAATCGGCGATTTGAATCGATTCAATCGGTTGATTTTTGTTGTGTTTATTCGTTTAGGCTGCTAGGAAATCTGCTCCTACAACCGGAGGAGTCAAGAAGCCCCATCGTTATCGCCCTGGAACCGTTGCTCTTCGGTAATTTACGATTTCGTTAATTATTATACATAACGATTTAGGATTTTAGGGTTTCCTTGTATTGAATTGTCGATTCGTGTGATTTTCAGTGAGATCCGTAAATATCAGAAGAGTACTGAACTTTTGATCCGTAAGCTTCCATTCCAGCGTCTTGTCCGTGAAATTGCTCAAGATTTCAAGGTAATTGCATCATTCAGATTCATCATTAATATAATAAATATTTTCATTATTTGATTTATACATTTGTTTTGAATTTTCTTAATTTGTTATTGAATTTCTGTTGTTATTATCTTGCAGACTGATCTGAGATTCCAGAGCCATGCTGTTCTTGCGCTCCAGGAAGCGGCAGAGGCTTATCTTGTTGGTTTGTTTGAGGATACTAATTTGTGTGCAATTCACGCTAAGAGGGTTACCATTATGCCCAAGGACATTCAGCTTGCACGCCGTATCCGTGGTGAACGTGCTTAGGGTTATGGGATGTTAGTATTCTGGGAATTTAGGGTTTTAATGGATTTAAGTTTCTTTTATGCGTTGTATAGTTGATAAGACATAATGATCATCTTTTTGCTATAAGACATGTAATTTGATGGATGGCTAGTTATTTTTGGGCGAAATTTTTATGTAATCGGTCGATTACAATATATGTCTATGCAACTATATTTCTTAATTCTCCATTGTTTGGTAATGTGTGGTCATTATCTTTCTGAATTTTTTTATTCTAATTGAAACCGTGAATGAAAATATTATGTATGTTTTGTTGTATGATATAGAATTTGCTTTTGAATTAATTGCTATCATTATACCCTTAGTTATTAAGCGTATGATTTCGTTTTATCTTATTCCATATATCATATTTGTTTTTCAAAATGTTACGAATAAAATCTAATCTTCATCCACTGATTTAACACAAGGGGGTCTTATCTTCGTCTTTTGTTTATGACGAATAATTTCCTTATCTTCGTCTTTTGCCATTTTTATTTTAGGATTTAATAGAATATTCTAAAATTTAGCGTTTATTCATTAACAAATAGTTCCAATATATTGATTAATTTAGGGTTTTTTTTTTGCCATTTTTATTTTAGGCTTTAATGGGAAATTTACGTGAAAGCAACTCTAGTTCTATGCAAAAAGAAGTCCTATGCAGAGAGAATTTAACGTAACTTAGCCTCCCCAAAAGTTAAACGTGTCATCCCACATATTTTAGTAATTCTCAAATACTATTAACTGTGACATATTTGAGTCAAAGCGTGCTAATGAAAATTTTGTTAGTTCAATTACATATTTCATGTGACAAACCAAATTTCCAGTAGTGCATTTCAAATGACAATTTTATATGATTGTGATTGCATCGTTGTTTTTTATAGATTGGAGTTATGTATAGTGTTGTAAAGAAGAATATCTTATAATGGCTTATCCTCAGTTTTTGTTGAAGGCAAATTGTATTTTAAGAGTTGAAATGTAGACTTTAACAGGATTAATACGGATGGAAATGTGAAATATGACCTTGTTGAGTTGAATGATCATCTTTTTGCTAAAAACATGTAATTTGAATATGTAATTTGAATGACTAATTATTTTTGGATATGATTTTTATGTAATTGGTCGATTACGATTGTTTATTTCTTATTTCTAAGTTATTTGGTAATATGTATTGTAGATTATTATCTCTTGATCTTTTTATGCAATTAAGACCATTAACCATTAGTGAGCTTAGAATGTGCATTTTCTTTTTATTTCAATCAAAGTCTAAAAATCCCTTCCAATAAGTAGCTCTTAATCTTCAAACTGATTTTTAACACTAAATTTTAGAAATCCAACTCTTGTTGATTCATTATCTTCATCATTTTGAACAAGAAAGTTAGTAGAAATGAAAATTAGTAAAATGGAATTTTTTTTCCTATTATTCTCGAGATCCATCGGTAAAATCATATTGACAAATTTAGTCATTCAGAAAATGATCCGTTGAAGTTAAATTTGACGAAAGATATTTGATGCTAGAATTTGATCCTAAAATTTAATTCATATGAGATCCTTTCCATAAAATTTATTCCTAGAATTTGATTCATATGAGATCCTACAATTTGATTAATAGGATATTCTTTCTATAGACTATGGAAAGAGGGATAAAATTTGAAAGGATTAAGATGCAAAATTTTCATGTTGTAAATGCTGAAGCATTTTTGGTACTAGTCTTCATCTGGCTCTTCAGTAGCATCAAAAATTGACGTTTCTCGAACAAAATTTGAAAAAAAAAAAGGGCTGATGCCAAACTGCCTGGCTACCAAATTAAGTTAATAGGCAGCCACCCTAGGGGTGGAAAAATTTAAAACGTTTGATTAAAACCGACCAATCCAAACGGATCGGGTGGGGTGGGGTGTTAGGTTGATCTATTTCTTAATTTGGGTAGTATGAGGTTGCTTCGATCGAGTTCAGATAATTATTTTGGTTCCTTCGAAAATGAAACTCGATCGAACCCAAGTAATATTATTTTATTTATTGTTATTACTAAAAGGTTGACTCGACGAATCTCATAATATTGTCAAATTATTATCATTTTTATAATTTAATGGTGACATTTTATAAATACAAGATACTCAATATTGAAATTTTGAGTGTTGTTTAATTTGTGGTTAAAATTATGATAATAACCAAATTAAAATGTTAAATGAAATTGATAATATTATATCTTAATAATATCTTTTTCAGTACTAAAAAAATAATTATTCTTTGAGCTATTCTTAGTTTGTGATAGTTTTTTTAAAAATAAAAGATAAATGTTTGCGAATTTACAAAAGATGCGTCATTTTTATGGATTTAGCCTAATAAATATTAATAGCGATAAAATCGACCCGATTTATTCACAAAACAAACCCGATTTACCTACAAAATCAATTTAATCGAAACTGTCGAAAATAAAAGTTTAACAGTTAAAATTGGGCCTTAAAAATGAAACTGGTGTTTACGTTTGATTTAAGTTTTAGGCCCGATTTAAACTAAAATCGACCGATTGTTCACTCCTAAGCCACTCTAATGCCTGATCTTGAAGAGCAAAGTTTAGTCGACAAGACAAAATGTGAGAAAAAGTCCATCCAAATTTCTTGAATTTCTCATTGGTCCTTAGATGAAGAACTTAAAAATGCCTTCTTGAAGCAGTTTGGTCCATAGCTTCGACTGGCGAAAGGGGCCATGGTCGAGAAAAATGTTTGACAATTTTAAAAAATATCAAAGTATGTCTTGAAGACTTGCTTCGATGTAGAGTTGTCATCATCCGAAATAACCTGGTCAAGCCCAAGCCTTTGACGATCCTCTCTAAATTGGGTGAAATATTAGTTTTTAGGGAAGGTCACAGGTAACATTAAGTCACAACTACATGAGCCAGAAACCAAAAAGTTTTCTTCAGGATTATCCGTCCCTTGATGACATGAGAAGCGACCGCTAAGGATTCATACGGGCCATTCAAGATAAATTTGCTCAGGAAAAAATTTCTTATCTCATGGAACTCGATAGCTATAGGAATAAATTTCTTAGTCACTTGAAGAGAGCTGGGGAAAAATGAAGTGGAATAGCCAGCAAATAAAAAATCTATGTGTTGCTGGGCTTCTACGTTGTCAGTCGAAGCATGGCGATTGTTAATAAAGTTACTATACCTAGGGTGAGAGAAAGTGTAATTGGGTTTGGTTTTGGTCATCAGAGTGGGTTTGGTACTATACCTAGACCTATAATTGTTGCTATGTCAAATAACATAGGGGTAATCATCCCACATGGTAGGTGAAACATGTTGGTCAAATACTCCTAAAAGAGGATAGTAATGATCACCATATGAGGGTTATTATACTTGGGCCAGATTTAGAGATTTGTATCAAATCAAATATACCTTAGTATTTCCATGTTTTTTCCTTTTTTAAGAAGGATTGTTGGTTGAAGGAGAGGAGCAAAACACACAGTTTCTCATGAAGCTCAGGTCAAAAGGTTCATCTTCAAACACTTTATGTTTTCCCGATAATACAATAGGGAAAAAAATCTAAGTTTGATGGTTTCTTAGAGATCTAGGTAAAGGACCAATAAAAACATGAACATTACCTGCAAGGGAGTAAGGGGTTAGTACTTGAGAATATTATATAACAACCTTTTCCTCTTGCATTGGAGGTTTAGGAATGTAAGTGCGACTATCCCTGAGAATGGGACCTTTGATTGTAGCAGTGGGTGAGATGTGTGGTTGACGTTTGGTGATGGAACTGGAAGCCATTATTGTCTCTAGAGAATCTTCTTAGTAAGAAAGTTAGTTGGAAGAGTGAAATTGGGAGAAAGAATTTTTCCTAGGGCTTTGAGGAAGAAAAAAATAGCGAAAGAGAAAAAGAAATGAAAAAAGGCGGCATATACGATCACATTAAGTTTGGTGAAACATTTAGTGTCGAGCAGTTACTAAAAATGGCCATGATGACTATGACATGTGCAGGCTATCTGCTCAACAATGTCGAGCAGTTACTAAAAATGCCACCTTTCTTCCATCATATATGATCGAAAGTAGAATTTCTAGCGGAAGGATTCGACAGAGATTAATAGTAACCATAATTGAAAATGTTTGAGTATGAAGTGACTCAGTTTTTGACACACTAGTCATGTCGACCAAGACAATTCGACTAAATTACAGGGGCTTGATTTGGAAAGTCTTCAGAACATATCCATAAGATCAGGATTACTCTATCTTCAAAACATTTTCGAAGTCTCGAAAAGGTTTACACAAATCAGTTCTTCTATAATGTGTCAAACTCGACGTCTATCAAAGCCTTATGCACTTAATGTGTTTTAGTCTATGAGTCAACCAGATACAACCAGATGCTCTTGACACAAGCAATTAGGAAGTTCAAAGGCAGTTATCAACGTGATGAGTGAGGGCAGTTATCAATGTGATGAGTGGGTTGATGCAGTTTTAATAGTGGAGACGAGTGGAAGCAAATAAGAAAATTGAAGCCCACGCAAGAGAATACATGTCAGGCTATGTGGAAATAACCGTTGTTGGCGGTTATCATTGTATTAGTTTATATAGTAGGTTCATACATTGTAATAGTCCGTGCATAAATGTATGAGTCATCGCCCATCTCTTAAAATTCTTCCAATCTTTTCAATAAAATCATTTATTTTAATGACATTTATTGCACTTTTTGTCTATTATCTTTATCCAAAGCTTATTTAATCATAATTTACGTTCAGTTCGTTAGAGTTCAGATATTTAAGTTCCAATGACAATCGTTTTGCATTTTACATTTCTACACAAATTGTCTTTGAGATTTTTTCGAATTTAATCTCTTAAGTAAACCAAACTCGTGTGATTTACTGAAAATCCCAATAAACATTTATAAAAATAAAACTAGATTAATTATTTTAATATAATTACTTTTAAAAAAAACCAAGTTTTATCTCACTAAACAAAATCAAAATAATTTTTCGCCATACTATTCTACCCAACATTATACTTTTATCCAAATTATTAATTTTCAAAATATTCCTAAATAATTTCTCTTATAATATTTTCTAGTTCCAATTCTTAGTATTATTTCTAGGAATTTGACTTATCTTCATCTAATATACACTTATCACCACAATAGATAGATTTTCTCTATAGATGTTCAAACGAGTCAGCATGAACGCAATCCCTAACCTTTCTCAAAAAGTTGAAGCTTAATATCATCCTGCCAAACCCTAATATCAACATGTGTTCGAAAACATGGGATGAGTTACCTCAAGACATCGTTGAATCAATCTCCAAAAACTTTACAATCTACGCCGACTATCTCCGATTCCGATCTGTATGTCACAGATGGAGACTTTCAATCCCCAAAATCCCTCTCCATCTACCAACTCAACTCCCATGGCTCATGCTTTCTCACAGTTCCTTTTTCGACCTCTCAACCAACAAAATACATCACCTCAATCTCGCTCCATATTCTTCTCCCGCAACTCTTGTCTGCGGTTCTTCTCATGGCTGGCTTGTCATTCTCAACGAAGCCTCCGAGCTTCGTCTTCTTAACCCTATCACACTCTCTACAATACCTCTTCCTAAACTTCCTGTTACAGTTAGATGGGATCATAACACCACTCGTAGTCCAGCTTGTCTTATCAAAGTTGTTTTGTCTGCTAGCCCCTCTAGCGACGACGACGACTTTACCGCATTTGCTATGCTCGGTGGTAATAAGTTTGCATTCTTTAGAAAGGGAAGTGATTCTTGGTTTGTTCCTGACTGGAATACAAAGAGCAACTGGGTGGATGTTGTATACAGAAACAATTCCTTTTTCCTTGTGGGTCAAGATGGAATGATGGCAGTTTTTGATGTTGATCGTCTTGAAATCTCGAATGTTAAGACTAAGAAAATATTTATCAGGAATGGTCATCGGTATCTAGTGTTTTTCAAAGAGGACATGTTGTTGGTTAGTCGGTTATTTCTAAACGGATCTCAGTCGGGTCTTTTTAGTAAGACATCAAGGTTCATGATTTATAAGATGAATTGGAAGTTGGGTATGTGGGAAGAAATTGAAACATTGGGAAAATACTCTTTGTTTATAGGGATGAAATCTTCCTTTTGTTTTCGTGCTGCTGATTTTGTTGCGTGTCGTCCAAATTCTATCTATTTCACGGACTATTATTGTGGAACAGATGTTGGTATCTATAGTTTAGATGAAGAGAGTATTGAAATGTTTCCTGGTTATCAACTAAGTCCATATGGTTATTTACATTATTCAGTTTGGGTTGAGCCACGTCCGTAATGAGCTAAGTTGAGAATCTCAATTGAAGAAATTCAAATGTAGTAGGTTCTATAATCTATATTATATGTATTATTATTAAGCGTCTTAGGTTGCAGCATAGCAAGATTTATGTGACTAGTTAAATACATGGTGGTGACCTGTTAGTGAATGATGAATGTTGATGGAGATGAGGCATATAATGGAGACAATCTCATTTCTTTATATGTTATGTCAATGTCCTATCTTGCTCTTGAAGTTATTTTGGGACTTCCATATGACATGAAGATTGATATCTGGTCACTTGGCTGCATCTTGGCAGAGCTTTGTAATGGCAATGTAAGAATAGTAGATAATTACTGAATTTCAATTCAATGTCACTCACTGTTGCTAAATCATAGGCTTGCTACTCATTTTCTAGTTTCATGCCTCTTAATTTTAGAGCTATTAACTTGTAAATTTAGATTGAGTTTGTGACATGTGAGTTTCATAACTATGTAATGCTTAATTGCACTTTTGTAATTTAAAGTAGAATCCTTCAATCAGGGTCATGATCCTCCAATTTGATAACTTAAATTGGAATTGTTTTCATGCATGACTTTTTAATTACTCACTGTCTACTCCTTTCTATTTATAGATTAGTCTCCAATTCATCATAAAATTGGTAAACAATGGTGATTATAGTGATATTTGATGTGGTTAAATTACTTATCAGAATTGGATGAAGTTCTGGTCGGTAATAGTTGAAGTGGTAGTTGACAATAATAGTAGTTGATATTGGTTAGCTTGAAGATTATAAGTAGTTAAAGTGATGGTTTAGAGGTGAACTTGAAATATTTTATCAGACTAAGAATGATATAGAACCATAAAATATCTATCAGTATTCGTTAAAATTGTTGTTGGGTATGTTGCACCAGAGTTGGCTCAAAGCTTTAAGCAGAATAAGAGGTCTGATGTTTACTGTTTCATCTTCATTCTCTTGGAGCTATTTATATGGAGAAATTATGTATAAAGTCCAAGCACAAATGAAGTTGTGGTTTTGTGTGAATATGTGAAAGTTTTGTTGGAGACTGACTCAGTTTCAAATTCCTTTAACGAGAACTTATTGCAATTTGGAAAGAATGAGTTGATTAAGGTTATGAGATTGAGTCTAATTTGTACTTTAAAGTATCTTTAAGAAGGCCAAGCATAGTTGTTGTTGTTCATGTTCTTGTTTAGGTTTCAATATTGTCTTTATTTGTTTAAGATTATAAATGACCAATTTTTTAGCAAACAAACTTGCTTCAGTTCAAGTATGGCACATAAACAATTGATTGATGTCAGCTTGACAAAAAGTTTTTGCTTTGTGGAGTGATGTCGAGTCCTACAACCCGTGTTTGCAATGTTTAACGATGTTTTGAATTGGGTTCTACATTTTTGCTTTTTTATTTAACTTCTCTATCCATCACAAAAATTTGTATCTATTTCACCGACTATCTTCTTGGGAAAGAATTTGGTATTTATAGTTTATCGGATGAGAGTGTTGAACCGTTGTCTGATTGTCCAGAAAGTTCATATGGTCGAACGGTTTGGTTTGAGCCAAGTCTCAATTGAAGAAACTCAAATGTAGTTTCTATGATTGGTCTGCCCCGTGAGCATGCTTATGCCCTGAGGGTTGGTGGTATACTTATCAGATTGCTGCTGTCTTGATTATGCGTATTGTTGTGTGCTTTTGGGGCAATACTAAAATTTTGAGGTTCTTAGTCTGATAGAGTTGTATGGAATTGTGTAGTTCTGTTTCTGGTGGGTTGCTCATGTGTTAAGCTGTGTTTTGTAATTTTATTGTGGTTGAGGTTGTGTTGCATATCTGCCACACACTGATGTTGGACTGCGATGGTGTCATCTCTCATATCAATTTTTAAGTTTAAAAGTTAACACCTCCAATTTCTATTGTGATTATTTATATTGAGGAATGTTTGATATTGTGCTGAAATGTGCAAATGTATGAGCATGTTAATTGATTTTGATTATATTAATTAGGTATAAGCAGTGGCGTAGCAAGAGAGTATTTTTCTTGGGGGCTCCATACTGTGGGTTTTGAAATACCCGTTAGCAATTATTCTGATATAGTGTAGTGGATCATGAAGCATTAGTTTAAGAATTGATATTGATTTTAATGGTAGCATGTTCAAGCTTCACTCAGAATATTATTTTTGAAATAAAAATTAATAAAATTTTCTTTAACTCGATTCAAATAATTGATTTTTGACCAAAAATACAAGCTATTTGCTGTTTTATGATAGACTTGAGTGAAACAAAATTTATATATACACATACATTTGTTATAAATTTCTATACTCATCTATAAAAAGGAAGCTATTTGCCGTTTCAATTTCTGGTTCCCGTTCTTTTCTTTTATTTCTGTTCAATTCTCACTACAACATTGTTGTTTCAGGTTGTAGTTGACAATTGGTGTCGAATTTGTCGTTTCACGCTATGCCCACCAAGAGTTCGGTAAAAGTTCTAAACCGAGATGTTTCTTTCTTTATTATTTTACTCAAAATCCAGTGAGAGGAATGCTAGTAATGAAAATGGTTTTTCACAAAAGATTTCACAAAGTTTTTAGTTCATATTGCGGGTGAAGATTTCTGCAGTAGTACCCTCAAAATGGAGAGTAAACAGTTGGATCCTTCAAACATGAAAAAAAGAAAAGAAAATATCATATTGATCTAGTTGGTTCTTAATCAAAACATGGAAAGGAAGAGGAAAGTGTTGATTTCTGTCAGAGTACCCTCCGAAAGAAGAAGAAAATATAGTTGTTGATTATCGTTGTTCCATTATTAAGTTAACTTTTATATCTCGTCATTTGCCTAACACCAAAGTTCGATATTGCAGCCATAAATCAGTTCATTGTCAATGTAAAGAGTCAAGCTGGCTGAGTAAATATTGTGAATGTTTTAAGGTTATCTCCACTGTGACACATCTATCATATATCATATATCATATAGTAAATTTTTAGTTTCATTTATAATATGAATTACAATGATTGTTGGTTTTCATTTGAACTTGAAGTATTCAATAGGTATGAAATTTGTATACTAAATTAATCAATCCACTCTGAACTCAAGCTAGTATGCTGGTTTTTAATTCCAAAGATTTAAACAGAAGACCAAGTGCCATCCCAAATATTTAGCATATATCAATTTCGAATGGCATTGAAATTCATTGGCGGATGATAATCCCAGAAATAAAACAAAACAAAATTCTCATTTAATGTTACACCAAAGGGGCAACACTAATAGAAAGTAAGTTGGAAGGACATACAAAATTGTTATAAGAAAAAAAATTCCCAGGTTTTCATTTCTAAGGTCAAGCAAACATAGAATGAAAAACAAACCAGAAATGGAGTTCGAATTCATATGCTACAAAACCAATACTTTAAAAATGGTAACTACTACAACTCAGTACTTGACTGGAGCAAGAATTTCAAGTTGTGGAGCAAGTTTCTCATCAACAATCTTCTCGGCTTTAGTCCTCAATTTATTGAGGAGCTTCTTCTTCTCATAATTCAAATGAGCTCGTTCCTTCCTCTTCTTCTCCAACTCCTACCGACAAGAAAACAATTAAGAATTCTAAAACCACAAAAAGGTTTCACCTAATACAACAGTAAAACAAAAACAAAAAACTCACCTTGATGGTGTCGTAATAATTCCATCCGACCTCAGATGACAACTGCCCAAGCAAGCAGTATTTGTGGCCCTTCTGAAGCCTCAACACCCTAAATTTCAATCAAAAATTTGATATTAAACTTGATACAAACATTTTGATTCAACAAAACAAAAAAATGGTGAATCAAATTATAAAATGGATCTTACTTGAGTGCATCAGGTACCACCATCCTTTTGATCTTGTCATATGGTGGGGGAATTCCCTCATATACTTTCAATCTAGCAAGTGCAGCTTCTCCGCGCTTTGTCTTGTGTGGAATCATTCTACATAAACACAATCACTTCTCAAAAACAATCCAAAAAACATAACACAACACTCGACAACAACACGGATGAATGTTTAGTTACTGAAATCTGTAAAATGAAATCCGAGTAAAAGAGAGTTTAAGTAAAACACCATATATTGGGACACATTCATGTAAAAATGAGTTAATATAGATTCGAGTATTAACGAGATATCCAAATTTCTTAGTAAAAAAAGTTTATTGCATATAAAAACAATTAGACAATATGTTACCAATTGCTATAAAAATAGCTTAGGAGAGATTATACATAATCACTTTTATTGATAAGCACTTGCGTAATAAGCTGCTTATACAAACAGACTTTTATTACCAATTTCATAATTCAATTTTACGTAAAACAAATCATTCTAAAAAATCATTCACATCTAGATCACAAATCTAATTATAAACCTAACGTAACAAATTCAAGCTTAAGCATTCACGAATCTAAAACTAATCCAAAAAATTCAAAACGCGATTATCTTAATAAAAAAAATTGTAGTGAGTGATTAACTAACCCACGAACAGTGCGCCAGAAGATCTTGGATGGAGCGCGGAAGTGAATAGGACCGTGAGAGGGTTTGGTGTTCATACGCTTACGAAGGAACCGCATGTACTTCATCTTCTGTCTAACGAGACCGCCGGAGATGCAAATTTCTTCGCATCTAACGAGAACGACCTTCTGACCATTGAGAAGCTCCTTGGCGACGATTGAGGCAAGACGGCCGAGCATGTGGTGACGGGCGTCAACCACGACTCTCTTTGCGCAGGCTCCCGATCCGGACACCATTTTTGCTATTACCGGCGGCTTGTTTCTTCTCCGGAGCTTTTTAGGGTTTCAGGAGAATATAACAGAATATAAGTGTACAATTGTTGGGCTCTATTGTTAAGCCCAAACTGAATTTTTTTTTTCCTTTTTGGTTTAGCCCAACATGAACTATTATAAATCAAACTATATTTATATTTTTACTTTGACAAATGACAATGTTATCGATATTTATATCAATAATTTCTATAGGTAAATATTTGTTTTTTTTTTTTGTGTGTGTAAATCAAACATCTTCGGTTGAATCTTAATGCAATGGTAAAGATTAATTTTATAAATTTTATTAGGTCAAATTTAATAGTTAATTATGTCTATGACATTTTAACATTGTTGTATATTGGAAACTTTAGTTAAAACACAAGAAATTTGTGGCATCTCATCTAAATATTTCGTAAAAATATTTTCAAAGGACGAAATATTGGAATCATATCTCTCATAATATAGTAATAACTCATTCAACTTATAATATTATTTATCTTCCCTTAAAAATTAAGAACACTTTAGTGTGTAGTATTGTGTAGTGTTTTAAAATTCAGCTTATATTGATTCTAGTTGCAATTGGTTCGATGTAATTCAATGTGACCAATCAATTCACCTATAAGACAAATGAATAGTAGATTTCTTCAATCAACGAGTGGATCTTTTATGTTTATATATGTTGACTTAATTAAAGTGTTTTAAAATTCAACTTATATTAAAAGGTCGGATTGCAGATCAGAGGGTAAAATGGTCTAATAAAACAATAGGATTGTAGTTGCAATTTGTTTGATATAATTTGATGTGACCAATCAATTCACCTGTTATACATCAGTTAGATTTCTTCAATCGACGGGTTGATCTTTTATGTTTATATGTTGACTTAATTGCAACGCTGATTACCATATTTTCATTTCTTTTAAGTTTTGATTCTTCATTTTAAAATCTAATGTTATGTGAATTGGTTTCTCAATTCCATTTTTTACGGATTTTATTCCTCCGCTTTATTTGAGTGTCAATTTTTATAACCTGGCATTTAAATTGATGAGATAATAGATTTTAGGTGACATAAATGAATTTTATCACATTTATAATTAATTCTTGTTCTAATAATAATATAAATTCGGCTAAATATCATTTTTAGTCCCTTATCTTATACTCGGGGTCCAGTTTGATCCCTTAATTTTTAAAAAGACCGTTTTGATCCTTCAACTTTTCAAAACGACTCATGTTAGTCCTTTCCGTCCAAATAGATGTAACGCCGTTAATTTCTGCTTAGGTGGCAAATGAGGTGTAACATAGACATTTATTGACCATTTTAGCGATGAAAAAGCTGTCACTAGAAATACATTTCTGGGTTTTAAAATATTCGTCTCCTTTTTTTCAATGTTCATCTTCATCAACTTGTTCATGTTTTTTCTTATAAACCAAAAAGTTTCTAACTTTATCTCTACTGAATAATCCCAACTCAAATTGATCAAGAACAATCATGTCTTCAAATTTCAACAAAAAATCCAGAATTTTAGCTCAATTAACATAAAGGTTGAAGTTTTATATGTAGATCTGAAAGTAAAGGGTTAGAACTTTGTATGTAGATTTGAAAATAAAGGTTAGAGCTTTGAATAAGGAGGTAAATGATTTGTGTATTTAAATGTTGCGTCCGAATCATACTTCTTAAAATCCTACTTCAAGAAAAGTTCAAGACTTTAACAAACTAGACACCATGAAAAGTAAAACCCAGAAAAAGAATCCAAAACGGTAAATGAAGGAAGGACATTGCAAGAACATATAATGGAGTTTTATTTTTTTCAAGAACATATAATGGAGTTTTATTTTTTTCATATTGAGCTACTAATATGGCAGCTTTTCCTATTATTTTCTTAGTTTTATGGAAAAGTTGTTTCCAATTTTTGGATTTAGCTGGCCTCGTGACATTGCAAATCTCTTACCATATGCTTTGTTAGAAATGGAACAACTTGATTTTGGGAACTATGTGAGCATCAAGAAGATGAAGAACTTAATTAAAACCCAGAAAAAATTTAGTGACGATTTTTTTTTTTATCGTTAATCAGTCACAAAATCCACCTGAACCACGTGGCAGTAGATGTCAATGCCACCTGGACTTATAATTTGACTTTTACTAACAGAATGGACGGAAAGGACTAACGTGAATCGTTTTGAAAAGTTGAAGGATCAAAACGCTCTTTTTAAAAGTTAAGGGACTAAACTGAACCCCGAGTACAAGATAAGGAACGAAAAAGGGTATTTAGCCTATAAATTATTATGAGTGTCAATTTTTTAAACATGACTGTTAAATTAATGAGGTGATAAATGTTAGGTGACACAATTGACATTTCATCACATTTATACTTAATTTTTGTTCTAATAATAATATAAATTAGAGTTAAATTAAATATGTTTTAATGGAACAACACTTTTTTTTTAGTTAAGATTGATTGCATATACACTTTTCACAATTCAAATTTGTTATTTTCGAAAAACTAATCGATATTCTATTTAAAATTTGTTGGAATTAGACTCTCAAACCTTTGAGTAATTCCTTATCGTTAAAGATGACAATGAAGAAAATAGGAACAAAACTAGGATTAGGGTTTGCGGAAATTAAAAGAGAAGAAGGAAGTATTTTCTGCAGAGTTTCTCTCTGCCCACAAACTGTGGAAATTCTGTTATTCACTTGCAACTGCAACTTCTGTGAATACAAGATTAATGACTTTTTTACAAATAATGAGGGTTACTCCCTATTTATAGATTTAGGTTTGCCTTCTCCCTAAGCCAAAGCCCAAAACTATAAAAGCCCAAAATACCTATTTTGGAGCTAAATCAAATCTAATCTATTTTAAATCTAAATCAAATCTATCTAGATTTAAAACAAACTTATGTGTAACAAACTGTTACACACTTCGACACATCTTGTGTTCGAGTAACAAACTACCTCGACACAAGGAATTACAAATTAACACACCACCTAATTCATTGTGTCTAAGCTATCCACATTCATCATAGCTCTTAGTCTTCTGAATATTTCGACCAGCACTCCCTTCGTCATGATATCTGCAATCTGATTCTCAGTTCTGCAGTGTTCCAAATTCATCTTCCCTTTAGCTACCTGCTCTCGAAGATAATGGAACCTCATTTCGATGTGCTTGCTTCGACCATGTGCTATCGGGTTCTTCGCCAGATTGATAGCTGACATGCTGTCGATCTTCATGGTAATTGCTCCATGATCTTTACCTGTTATCTCTTCGACCAAGTTCACCATCCATGTTGCTTGACATGCACAAAGAGAAGCAGCTATGTACTCTGCTTCGCACGATGATAGTGCCACTACTGGTTCCTTTCTCGAACTCCAAGCAACTGGTGCACCACCTAGCATAAACACATATCCTGCTGTGGATTTTCGATCCTCAGCATCACTACACCAACTCGAGTCGGTGTAACCCACTAATTTGCATTCTTTTCCCTTATCAGCTGCAGGAAACAGAATGCCATAGTCGAGAGTTCCTTTCAGATACCTCAGTATCCTCTTCGCCGCTGCTAGGTGTGATACCTTTGGCTTCTGCATGAATCTACTTATCATACCTACACTGTATGCTAAGTCAGGCCTTGTGTGACAAAGGTATCTCAATGACCCAATAAGTCTTCTGTATTGGGTTGGGTCGACATCTTCTTCATCCGGGTTCTTCGACAGTTGCAATCTTGTTTCAGCAGGTGTCGAAGTCGAATTGCATTCTTCCATCTCAAATCTCTTGAGAATTTCACTTGTATATCTTCTTTGATGCATCATCAATCCTCTACTACTCTTGTGGAATTCAATGCCAAGGAAGTATGAAATTTCGCCCAAATCTGACATTTCAAATTCCTTGCTGAGATCACCTTTAAAGCCTTCGATTTCTTTCTTGCAGCTACCTGTTATCAACAAGTCATCGACATAGAGACATAGTATAAGCAATTCACTCTTGCTTCTTCTTACATATACCCCATGTTCAGTTGTGCACTTCACAAATTCTTTCTCCCTTAGGAAACTGTCAATCTTCTTATTCCAAGCTCTTGGAGCTTGCTTCAGCCCATACAGTGCTTTATGCAGTCTGTACACTTTTTTCTCTTCTCCATGTTTCACAAACCCAACTGGTTGTGCAACATAGACTTCTTCGTCCAAGGGTCCATTCAGGAATGCACATTTAACGTCCATCTGACACATGTGCCAATTGTTCATGTTCGCCAGACCAACAACCAACCTGATCGTTTCGATCCTGGCAACAGGTGCAAAGACCTCATCGAAGTCAATTCCTTCCTTCTGAAGAAATCCTTTTGCCACAAGCCTCGCCTTGTATCGAGTCACTTCACCTTTTGGATTACACTTCACCTTGTATACCCACTTCACATCAATTGCCTTCTTGCCTTGAGGCAATTCGACAAGTGACCAAGTATTGTTGTCTTCGATGGACTTCAATTCTTCATTCATAGCTTTCACCCACTTCGAATCCTTCAATGCCTCAGTTGCATTGACAGGTTCGACATCTGCGTAGAAAGCGTAATGTACCAGCTCACCTTCATCATTGACTACATCATCTGATGTAATCACACATTCTTGCAACCTTGCAGGCATGTGTCTTGTTCTCTGAGGTCTGCCTGAGCCTGCATCACCTCTGACTTCTTCTTGTCGAACTTCTTCTCTTTCGACTTCAGTAGCTGGTTCGTCATAAAGAATTCTCACTGAATCCTTCTTGACATTTTCAGTCCAATCCCATTCTTTAAGCTCATCTATGATCACGTCCCTGCTGATCACTACTTGCTTGTTCACTGGGTCGAACAACTTGTATCCTCCAGTCGAATGATATCCTATAAGTATCATTTGACTCGACTTGTCATCAAGTTTTCTTCTCAACTGATCTGGCACATGTCTATGTGCTATAGATCCAAATACCTTCAGATGGCTCAAGCTAGGCTTCACACCAGACCAACATTCTTCTGGAGTAATTCCTTCTAGCTTCTTTGTCAGACATCTGTTTAGAATGTATGTTGCAGTCGACACTGCTTCTCCCCAAAATTCCTTAGGTAAATGCTTTCCTTTCAACATACTTCTCACCATATTCATGATGGTTCTATTCTTCCTTTCTGCAGTTCCATTTTGCTGTGGAGTGTAGGGTGGCACCACCTCATGCATAATCCCTTCTTTCTCACATAACATGTCGAAGTCTTTCGACACATATTCTCCACCACCATCAGTTCTCAAAACCTTGAGCTTTCGACCACTTTGTCTTTCGACCATAGATTTGAACTTGACAAATACCTCGATCACTTCACTTTTCTTCTTGATCAGGTAAGTCCATAGTTTTCGACTGAAATCATCTATGAATGTAACAAAGTATTTGTTACCTCCATTCGAATCCACCTGGATTGGTCCACATACATCAGAGTATATGATTTCGAGAATAGCCTTCGACTTACTTCCTGCATCCTTGCTGAAGCTATTCTTGTGCTGCTTCGCCTGCACACATTCCTCACATACCTCGTTTGGAATGTCGATTTCTGGCAGTCCTGAAACCATATTCTTTCTTTTCAAGTCTCTGATGTCATTGAAGTTGAGATGCCCTAGTCGATAGTGCCATATCCATTCATCTCTGCTAGCTGCAGTTGCAAGGCACTCGTGCTCCATCACATTGAGTTCGATCTTGAAGGTTCTATTCTGTGACATAGGAGCCTTCAAGATTAACCTCCCACTTGCATCGACAACTCTCATCATCTTGTCTTCGATCGAAACTTTGTAATTCTTTTCGACCAACTGCCCAATGCTGAGTAAGTTGCTCTTCATGCCTGGTATGTACAACACATTGGAAATTACTGACCTCTTTCCATCTTTCCTCGTAATCATTACATCACCAATACCTTCAGCTGCTAGAGTATTGTCATTTGCAAATTTCACCATATTTTTCATCGAGGGTCTTATGTTGACAAACCAATCTTTTCTTCCAGACATGTGTGATGAGCATCCTGAATCCAAGTACCATTGGTCCTTGAATTTATGTTCATCTTTTGTTGTGACCATCAACAACATCTCTTCTTCTTCTTGTTTTGCAAACTTTGCATCACTTTCTTGACTTTTATTCTTTTCTGGACAAACTGTCGAATAGTGACCATACTTCTGACAGTTGAAACATTGAATGTGACTCTTGTCAGGCTTTCGACCACCACCTCTTCCTCTACCTGCAGCACCACCTCTTTGGTTGCCTTGATATGAGGGTTTTCTCTGATTCGACCAATTTCCTTCTTGCTGATTTCGACCAGTCGAATTGTTGTAGCCACCTCTACCTTTATTTCCAGCCCAGCTTCCTTTGCCTTTCTTTTCGTTTGCTGACTGAGCCTGCAGAGCCACATCGCTCTTCGACTTGCCCGCAGCTCTTTCAGCCATTCTTTGTTCATGAGATTCAAGCGTCCCTTGAAGCTCTTCTTTTGTCAATTTCGACAAGTCCTTCGACTCTTCTATGGCTACCACGATGTGGTCGAACTTAGGAGCCAAAGATCTTAAAATCTTTGAGACAACAGCTCTTGTTGTTAATACTTCTCCACATATCTTGATTTGATTCACTAGTTTCGTAATCCTAGTGAAGAAATCAGTTATGCTTTCGCTATCTTCCATCTGAAGTAATTCATATGTTCTCTTGTGAGTTTGTAACCTCACCTCTTTCACCTTTTCTGCACCTCCAAAAGATTTTTCAAGAATCTCCCAAGCTTCTTTTGAAGATTCTATATCACTAACCTTTTCAAAATTATCTGGACTCAGACATTGATGAATTATAAAGAGAGCTTTATAATCTTTCTTCTTCAATTCTTTATAAGCAGCTTTTTCTTCCTCCTTCGCACCTTCTGCAAGCGGTTTTACCCCTTCTTTTACAAGATCCCAAAGATCTTGACAACAGAATACAACCTTCATCTGCTTGCACCAATTCTCATAGTTATCTCCTTTCAGAATTGGTAGTGTTGCTGGAAAATGCCCATTCGGATGATTCATTGCCATCGCCATTCTTCTTGCCTTGAATCGATTAACCGGAGCTCTAGATACCAGATGTTGGAATTAGACTCTCAAACCTTTGAGTAATTCCTTATCGTTAAAGATGACAATGAAGAAAATAGGAACAAAACTAGGATTAGGGTTTGCGGAAATTAAAAGAGAAGAAGGAAGTATTTTCTGCAGAGTTTCTCTCTGCCCACAAACTGTGGAAATTCTGTTATTCACTTGCAACTGCAACTTCTGTGAATACAAGATTAATGACTTTTTTACAAATAATGAGGGTTACTCCCTATTTATAGATTTAGGTTTGCCTTCTCCCTAAGCCAAAGCCCAAAACTATAAAAGCCCAAAATACCTATTTTGGAGCTAAATCAAATCTAATCTATTTTAAATCTAAATCAAATCTATCTAGATTTAAAACAAACTTATGTGTAACAAACTGTTACACACTTCGACACATCTTGTGTTCGAGTAACAAACTACCTCGACACAAGGAATTACAAATTAACAAAATTTATTGTACTCACTTTTAAATTTAACCTTTTGTCCTATCGCAAATGCCACTTGATCTAAAATTACAAGATTCAACCACACCATGATCATTTTATGTGTAGAAAAAGAACAATGACAATGAAAATAAATGGTCTCAATAAAAAATTAATGTACAAACTTAAAAATGTTAGTAAATCCACACATGCAAGAAGAATAAGAAAAAGTGACTAGAATACAAAGAATTTAATTACCTAATTCGATCGTATTATCTACTATGAGAGAAAGAGCAATTCTTCAGGGCCGGCCCTAGGGGTAGGCCACAAGGCTACCGCCTAGGGCCTCACTTTTATATTTTATAGTTTTATAATTCTAATTAATTGATTTTTAAAAAAAATATTTTTTTCATTATTTTATATACTAATTAAATAATAACATTTAAATAAAATATATAATAATACTAATAATAATAACCATTTACAATATTGAGTTTTTTTAATTATAGTTTTTTTAATTATATGTATAAATAATAAAAATTTTAGTTTTTTAAATATAATAGAAGACTTAATATCTAAGTATTTTTTTAAAATTATGACATCATTTTTCAATTGTAATTTTTTTAAATAATAAAAATTTTAGATGAGTTAATTTTATTATCAATTGAAAACAAAATATTGAATGAAATTGATTATAATAAGTCAATGAATTTATATCCAAAAAATCTAAATTAAATTAATTTTAAAAATATTTTTATTATTTTAAAAATATTAAATTTTAAATTTTGCCTATGCCTCAAGATTTGTTGGGCCGGTTCTGTTCTTCAATTCACTATACTTTATAAAAGTTTACAAATAAATTATAGTAAAATAGTTTTTCAAGTTTCCAATAACATTTAGTATTTTTTACACAAAATTTTTTCAAACTCAAAATATTCAGAAATGTTTTTAAATCCCTTTATATTCTCTTAAAGGTCTTTTAATTTTTAACGTTCAATTTCTTGTGCGTTTTTGCAAAACTTCATTCCTATGAACGCACTGTGTTTTTCGAATGCATTGTGTGACTTCCAAACGCAACATGCTATTGCTGACAAAATCGAGATTTTCAATAGAATCTCCATGGAATGAGTGCCTGTGAAGCTACTTGAGTCGATAGACTAAACTTACCTGACTCAAAAGAAAAATGCAATGTCATTATTGATAGAGAGAAAATTTGCAATTAATCTAGTCAAGCATCCCATTTCACGGGGGAGTATACACACTGAAATTGGAGCAGGAATCACATTACAAAACAAAAATAGCTGATGGATGGAACACTGCATGACTGATATGCAGATATCTTTCATCATGATTCATGACTAATGCCTTTAAGATAAGAACAACGAAGATGATTACTCGATAAACATGAGCTATGAAAATGTGTTAATTAAGGTTAATGCAAATTAGTAAAAAAATAGTGCCTTAATTTATTTAGGAGTTACCTGCATAATTGTTTTTTCTACATGCACGCCGGAAAATTCAAACGATAAAAATAATAAATATGGCAACTAAAATATAAAAATACAAGATCTTTTTTTACAAAAAAATAAAATAAGGGTAAACCAAAAATTTGGGATCTGACAACAACAAAAATAAACCAGAATATTTCAATTAACCCCATAATTCTCTTATGCAGCCGACCCAATTATATTTATGCCCCTTATTTTTGTAGATATATTTATAGAAGCAATTTTTTTCTCCCAAAATTGAGTTTTTTTAAGATACATTTACGAAAGTATTTTAAATTGAAAAACATAACATCCCAAATAATTCATTTAAAAACGTTGGTTCAACGCACATGATTTATGAGAACTCCATGGAATGGAGAGAAATATTTGCACGGATACAAACCTAAATCCATATTTTTAGGCACAACCAATAAAAGTGAGAAAATTGAGAATTGTTAAAAATTTAGTTTCATTTTTAATTGTTATTATGAAGGTGGTTGGTTTAATGGAGTAGGGAGACAATTTTATTTTAATTTTTTAATTAATAAAAAATATGATTAATTGTGTCAGAATTTATATGTTATAATTGTGTTCATATAAGAATTTTTCTGGAATAGAATGAGTGAAGATATTCTCAAATAAATCTCAGGACAATTTTCTTTAAATGAGACCAAATAAATCTCAATACAATTAATTATTCATCATATCATATTGTATAATTACATTTGAAAATCAAACTATATGTACCCAAACACCTTCACTGGGAATTTCCTTATGAACCACAAATAACATATAAAATCCAGGAGGTGCAAGAACAGGTGAACCAGGTACAGTAACCTCAATTTCAAACGCTGCTCCTACCTTAACCACTTTATTTGAGTCCAACACCAACAACCTCTGATTCATCGAAAACGAATGTGTGTTAAAAGACGGCGCCAACAGTGTAACATAAACCAAATTCTCATCCAACGTTGCTTTCACCTGAAACCTCAAATTCAACTTTTGACCATACTTTTGTGCCCCTGGAATAGGAGACACAATCCTCGGACGAACATTTGCAAAACCCGGTTCGAGATAAGAAGGTGAAAAAGCTTCAAGACTAAGTTCAGTTGGAAACAAAACATTACCAAAACTATAACCAACGTGAGGGTTACTACCACCGATAATAACCCTTCCATCACGAACCAAAACAGCAGTAGAATGATACATTCGAGGTATGTTAGACGGGGTTTGTGACTCGAACCGTGCACCGGTTGGGTTATTTGTTTTATAAAGAACCGGGTTCAAAACCGGTTCGCGTCCAAGTTCCCAACCGGCTGTACCTGAACCAGCTCCGTTAATTATCAAAACGTCACCGTTTGGAAGGATTACCATATCACCCATGACTCTTCCTTCTGGCATGGTTTCAACTACCCATTCCGGTTCCGGGTCGGTTATTTTGATTCGGGCACAAGTATTCAAAGCTCCGAGAAATTGTTTTCTTTCTGCGCTTTGATATGATCCTTTTGGTGCTCCACCACAAATCAAAACCTCAGCTTCAATTGCTCTTGATTGAAGATTTTTTAATGGTAACAAAACACTTGAACCTGTGCTTGGATAACTCCTAGGATCTCCACCTGGTACTTGTGGAAATGTTTTCACCACTCGATTCTGGTTATTTTTGGAACACAAATTCAAAACATCATCAATCCAATGTAGCAAAAATTTAAAAGTAGAATGGAAACAAAAATATCTTCACGCAAGCCTTTGACATTTCAAGAAATGCATTAAATTAGAACGTTACAAAGTATACATCACAACTAAAAACAAATATGTAATTAAATAAAAATGTACTATTATAAATAAAAATTTATTTACTTCCTTTTACTTTAGTAAATAAAAATTTATTTTTTGAAAATTATATCGATTATTCAGTAAAATTCTAAAATTAAAAAACTAATGTTTGTTTATAACAGTGATTAGATTAGATTAGATGAATGAAAGAGTAAAAACTACCTTATTGTAATCGAAGAGGATGGCTCTGTTGTTAGCAAAGATGAAGAGGTTGCCATCAACATTGAGAAAAACAAAAGGGTACAAGTTATTCTCTGCACCAACTTCATTAGTTTGAACCAAAAATTGTAAACTATATAAATTTACTGCACCAATGTTGTTTTTGGGGTAAAATTCATAGTTAAATTGTCTTCTACCGCCGATGACAATCTGACGGCCGTCCGGCAGAATATGATTAGTAGCATACCATCTCCGGGCAGTAAGTCCGCCGGGGATTTCCCGCCAATCACAGTCATTACAAGGTTCAAAGATTCGAACTGTGCGGTCTCCGTCATTGAAACCTCCTGTTTGGACAAGTGTTCCGGCCGGGTTCACCCCGCCGGAAGAACACCAAACATCGGTTTGAACAAACAGCGGACGGAAAGTGTTGGATGCGATGTTGTATTCGACGGAATGCGCCGTGCAATCGATTTTAACGGTGGTTTCTGTCGGGTCGTTACGACATTTCCCGTTGGGGAGGGTAAGGTTGGAGAGACCGAAGTCGGTCCGGTCGAATATGACTAGGCGGTCGTTGTGAAGGAGTTGCATGTGCATGGCTACAATGCCGATGTTTTTTTGTAGTAGCTGCCATTGGCCTTTACCGGCAGAGGCTACCGGAGATATGATGGTGGTTATGAGAAGAGGAAGGAGGAAGAAGAAGAGGAGACACGATGTGGCGGATGACATTGTGGTGTTGAAATTGTAATTGGGATGAAGTGACAAGATGTTGCAGTTTGTGTTTTCTAGTGGGATGCTAGCTCATGGGTTTAAATAGTGTATGCATGTGACTTACACAATGGGGTAATTGATAATCCATTCTTTTGGATTTTGTTCTTTGTTATGGTGATGACGTTAATGTAGTTTTTTTTTCCATGGTATGAAAAGTCTCGGTTAAGTTTGGTGGAGGAGTTAGAGTTGGGTTCTGGTAGATTCTGTTGTCAAAACTAGAAAGTGAAAATTTATTTCAAGTGAGATTTAGGCCTATGAAAGAATAACTCAAGTGAGATTTTGTTAAAGATGCAACTTGTGGTTCTTTTATAATTCTGAAACATTAATTTTTTTGTTACTTCTAACTTTCTTGAATTTTTTTCGAGAGTTGTTATATGTTTTAGACAAAAGATAATTAATAATTAAAATTGGAAATGTAAAATGAAAAATATTAGAATAGGAATTTATTAATAAATTTTACTTATTACAAAAAAACCATAAAACAGTAGTAAAATGTTAAATTTCCGTATTTATGATAATGAATTTTTTATAAATATATGTCACTTTTTTTTTATGAACAAATAAATATATGTCACTTATACCTACGGATTTATCAATTATCAATTACGATGGCGTTGGTATATAACATTTTTTTTTTAATATACTATTGATGTAGTAAAGGTGGGTAATCATGTATATATATGGCTACAACGCATTTAAATATACTAAAAATTATATGTTATAATGTTTAATGTTTTATTAAAATAATGTTTTGTAGATATGTATAGATCCAACCGTTTGAAAGAGAAAGAAATTGAAAATAATGGGATACATGTGATATATTGGTTATGTGATAGAGAGATAAAGAAAATATGATTAAATAAATGTATAAAAATATGATATACTGATATATGAAATATAATTTTCTCTTTGGTCTCACTGAAGTTTGTGATAGATTCTATTTGTTTCTTCGAGATCATCATTGATGGTGACTGATTCCCCTGAAAGATTATGGTAATTAAGATTGAGCTCAACCGGCGAAGCTACAACGTCCAAGATGGTTGCGAAGGACAATTGTATGTGCTCCTGAAGGGAACCACAAGGAGTTGCAAGTTGATGGATCGGACGTCATTCCTTTTTCTCGCGGATATCATTAATTTGACGTATCCTCATGGGGAGGGTTGTCGTAGTGTTGAATGCTTATTGGTCACACCTTTTGCACGACCATAAACTTCCTCTTTCGAAGCCCATCTTCTCAAACAGTTTAGAATACATGATATAGCATGAGCTGTCGCCATTTATAATTTCTCGGGAGACATCAAAATGCCTAATCGTAGCTGTAATTGCCAAGGGGGATATTTTGTTTGGAGTTCCTCAAACCTTCTCTGAGTCCCAAAATCCTAACATTGATCGGTTAAGGATTTTCACCGGTGCACCTCCATCCTTCTTATGGACAGTGTTAGGAGTGAATTAATGGTATTTTCCTGTGTTAAATTAACTACCTTTTGAGCTAAAAGTGAATATATCTTGTGATTTTTACGGATTTTATAGTTAGAAGTGAACTTTCGAGGTTCAATGTTAATTATAAAACGACTTGCATCACTTTGGATGTTATTTGTGCAGATATTGAAGTTAAGAAGCAAAGAAGAAGGAACACGCAAGCGTAGAGGCTCTGAAGAAGAGGAATCACAAAGAATTGGGTTAAAGCAAGTGGCGAGCCGCGCCAATCAGAGACGAGACGCGCGAAACCTTCTGTCTTGGGTTCGCGCCGCGCCATCCCGTGTCGCGCCACGGTGATTGCGTTATAAAGAAAAAAGCTATAAATACAAGCCCTAATCCTCATAAACCATAACTTTGGGAGAGAGACTTTTTGTGAGCGAAATTCAGAGAGCAATCCTAATCCAGAGCAGCAAACAACATCCGACGGAGAATTCAACATCAATTGAAGACATTCCCTTGATGAAGATGAATCCATCCATGAAACCTTGTTTGTTCTTCATGTCTATGGAGAGCTAAATTCTTCTTGTTGAGTTTAAGGTAGTAGTTAACTTATGAATATACAATCCCGTTAATTAATTCTTATGAACAATTGTTCGAATTTATTATCAATAAGAAACCTTGTTTTTATCTTAAATCATTGTGGAGTCTTTGATCGAAAGAAAGGATTCTAACTTTTGCCCTAGGTTACTATATTGATTCAATCTCAATTTGCAGAGATGGAATTGTGATTGGGTTTTCATAATTATCGTTCTTTATTACTGTTATCGATATTGATATTTGGAGAGATCGAATCTCATACCGGTAAAAGTTTATCTAATTTGATTTGCAGACATGGAATCATATTTGAGGATAAGTGAAGATAATAATTCAAATGATTGTTCGAATAAGGTTTAATTAATAAATTGTATAGGAATAGGTTGATGAACCCTAGAACTCAACATATTCGTTTACCATTGTTAATCATCTTTAAGCTTTTTATCACTCAATTATTATTCTGTTATATGCAACTTGAGAATAAACAAACAAACTCAACTAGTTTTCTCACTCAAAATAAACAACTATAGAACGGCAGTAATATTAAACCAATCTCTGTGGATAAGATATATACCGAAAATATTTACCCACAAATACTTTCAACAAATTGGCGCCGTTGCCGGGGATTGGTGTCAATATTGCACGCATTGCAATAGTTTTTTATTTTGAGTTATTTCCTTATTTTTAGTTATATTATTTTTAGTTATTTACTTTTTTTTAGATTTTTTGTTTAATTACTTAATTTTAGATTTTTAGTTTAGTTCCTTTATTTTAGATTTTTAGTTAGTTACTTTATTTTAGATTTTGTTATTGCAATAGTCTTTTAAGTTTGATTTTTTTTATTATTATTATTTTTTCTTGTTATTTCACTTGTTTGCTAGTTTTGTAGATTTGTGTTTGTCGGAATGTTTGACCCAAATATAAATGTTGCAATTCATGCTCAAAACGAGATCCTAATTCAACAAATGGAGTATATCCTTCAAAGTGTGTCACAGTTCACACCTCAAGTTAATGAGTCTCATGATCTCGGATGGTGCACACCGGAAGATGCGATGGAGTATCATATGGCTAACCATGAATACCAACAACAAGGGTTTTCACACTATAATCAAGGTTATCAAAGAGGACCCACTGAGTTAGAGGAAACCATGAATCAATTCATGCAATTCTCTTTAGCCATTAAACAAAACCGGGAAACGCAAGATGTTCAACTTACCAAATTCTTCATCGAGCAAAACGTAAGTCAAGTCTCAACTTTTCAAAACCCTACGACTTGTGTAGAAACCTGCAATGGTACTTCTATAAGGAGTGTAAAAGTGATTGATGAGGAAGTTGAAAACAATGATGATGACAAGGAAGATGTTGCTGAAAAGAATAATATAGAGCATATAAACATCAAGAAAAATATAGAAAGTGAGTATGAGCCCTCAATGAAGCTACCTTATCCAAGACCTCCTAAAAAAGTAGATGATGTGTTAGTCGAAGGAACAAAAAAGGAGGATATAATCAAAGAAGTCATGAATGAGTTAGAAACTTCAAAAGTTGGAACTTTTTCAAAAGAGAATATAATGGACTTAGAGTTGAAGAAGAGTAGTAATGCAAAGGAGCATAAACTCTCATTGGAATTACTCCCTCTACAAGTTCCTAATAAAGAAGGGAATGAGAGTCACTACTTTCGGCCAATGGAAATGTTTAGCCGTTTGCAAATCACCATCCCATCTTTAGAAGGTTTAAAGTTAAAGCCAAAATTTGTCAAATTCATCAAGGATAAGTTCTCACCGACGAAGAAATTAACGGATAAGGAAATTATCTCTCTTGAGGAGAGGAAAAAACAAATGAAGGAAGAGAGATCGCGAGTTGAAGTGGTAAGAATTAAGGATGAAGAAAATCAAACAAGCAAACTTTAAATACTTTTGGGGTTTCACATTGGTAAGAAAAGTACCAAGGAAAAGAGACAATGGTTGATGATTCAACCATGAACCGTCAAGCCATGTGACGTTAAATGAGGCACTTCGTGGGGGGTAACCCACACTTCTAATGTTTTATTTTGTTTTGTTTATTTTTATTTCAGGAAATAATAAGGGGACCTTTCTGGTGAAAGCTAGGAAGAATCAATTGATATGGCAATACCCCTTGTGAGTCAACCCTCTCGGGCTTGTTCTGAAACATTGAGGTCAATGTTTAGTTCAAGTTTGGGGGTGGATTTACTCTTTTGCATTTTTTAATTTTCTGGTTATTATTAGTTTGTTTTATCCCCAGTTTAGAATGAGTAGTTTCTACAGCAAAATGAAAATCTCAAACAAAGTACCAACAATGGAGCAACATGCGTGAAAGCGGTAGTGAGTGAAGTAATTTATTGAAAAAATTTTAGTTCACTTTCTTTTTCAATAAAGTGACAAAGCAGGTATGAATTTTTGAACTCAAACTCCTAGTGTGTGCATGAAACGTAGGTTGTTAGTAAATACTTGGCATAAGTTCTTTATGGTACACTATTTTTGTTGGATCAGCTTAGCCTTAACCATTGTGAGGAAAGCTTTCCATTGTTTACTATATGCAGGAGACCATCGATTATTTTAACTTGTTTGTATCATGCTAAACCATCTGTCGCATCGTTTGTGGAAATTTGTGGAAGTGATTTAGGCATTTGTTTGAATCTGAGAGTTTCTTTGAGCCGATTCCATCGTAAAACTTATTTTCTTCTGTGAGAGTGTGATCCTTTGTTAACCATTCTTTTAGCCTGAGGTCAAGGTAAATTTCATCATATGCACCAAGGAAAAACCTGGTGAGTTTTGATCTCAAGAATTTTTTTTTGTTGTGGACCATCAACCACAAAATTTGGTGATGTGTTTTCTCTTTGACCTTCATAGAAAGTAGGGAAGCATTCATATAATCTAAATACAGGTTGATCTCCAAGTTGGGGAGAGTCATAATCAAAAGAAGAGTAAGTCTGCAGGTGGTGATTTGCAAAGAACGAAAGAGATTCGTAGCTTGAAAAAAAAACAAAAGAAAAACAATGTTTGAAAGAAAACAATTGTTGAAAATAAAAAAAAAGAAACAGCGAGCTACGAATGAAAAAGAAGAAGGGGTGAAAAAAGTTGAAGGTATAAAGGAAAAGGAAAGGAGTTATGATTCGGATGCTTCCCTAGAATAGGAACAACCCTCGTTTGCCTTCTTTTCTTTGAATCTTAAACCACACTACAACCCTGGAAAGACCTTCTGATTCTCAGTTTCCACAGGACTTGATGCTAACAATATGGTGAACGTATGATATGGATTTTTGTTGATTTAATTGTTTGGATGAGTGTTTAACCCCTCTATTATTCATCATACTTTTTAATGAGAGTGATTAGTGCTGATTCAATTGCAATTGTGTAGTGTTTTGAACTTCTGGAGGTAATTTTCTTTCAAAATCTGTTTCATGTATGTGTTCTGAGTTTGCAGGGAGATGAGGAATATCTGATTTGACTGCTGAATTGAGCCATTTGAAAAACCTTTTTGAAAAACTTGTGGCATGATTGTTGGTATGTTTTTGTTGTTTCGTTGAGGTAAGTAATTTTGTTTAGGGACAAACAAAACTCTAAGTTGGGGAGAGTTTGTTAGGAGTGAATTAATGGTATTTCCTGTGTTAAATTAACTACCTTTTGAGCTAAAAGTGAATATATCTTGTGATTTTTACGGATTTTATAGTTAGAAGTGAACTTTCGAGGTTCAATGTTAATTATAGAACGACTTGCATCACTTTGGGTGTTATTTGTGCAGATATTGAAGTTAAGAAGCAAAGAAGAAGGAACACGCAAGCGTAGAAGCTCTGAAGAAGAGGAATCACAAAGAATTGGGTTAAAGCAAGTGGCGAGCCGCGCCAATCAGAGACGAGACGCGCGAAACCTTCTGTCTTGGGTTCGCGCCGCGCCATCCCGTGTCGCGCCGCGGTGATTGCGTTATAAAGAAAAAAGCTATAAATACAAGCCCTAATCCTCATAAACCATAACTTTGGGAGAAAGACTTTTTGTGAGCGAAATTCAGAGAGCAATCCTAATCCAGAACAGCAAACAACATCCGACGGAGAATTCAATATCAAATGAAGACATTCCCTTGATGAAGATGAATCCATCCATGAAACCTTGTTTGTTCTTCATGTCTATGGAGAGCTAAATTCTTCTTGTTGAGTTTAAGGTAGTAGTTAACTTATGAATATACAATCCCGTTAATTAATTCTTATGAACAATTGTTTGAATTTATTATCAATAAGAAACCTTGTTTTTATCTTAAATCATTGTGGAGTCTTTGATCGAAAGAAAGGATTCTAACTTTTGCCCTAGGTTACTATATTGATTCAATCTCAATTTGTAGAGATGGAATTGTGATTGGGTTTTCATAATTATCGTTCTTTATTACTGTTATCGATATTGATATTTGGAGAGATCGGATATCATACCGGTAAAAGTTTATCTAATTTGATTTGCAGACATGGAATCATATTTGAGGATAAGTGAAGATAATAATTCAAATGATTGTTCGAATAAGGTTTAATTAATAAATTGTATAGGAATAGGTTGATGAACCCTAGAACTCAACATATTCGTTTACCATTGTTAATCATCTTTAAGCTTTTTATCACTCAATTATTATTCTATTATATGCAACTTGAGAATAAACAAACAAACTCAACTAGTTTTCTCACTCAAAATAAACAACTATAGAACGGCAGTAATATTAAACCAATCTTTGTGGATACGATATATACCGAAAATATTTACCCACAAATACTTTCAACAGACAGCCAACATCTCGATGTTCTTCCTTTTCGTCATTACCTTGGAAGGGAGGTTTGCTCGGGATGCCATACTGTAATAACAAAAATGAATGGATGTTTCCCCTTGCTAATCTTCCTATCTATGATTTCGGAGACTCATCCTTCTCGTCGCGGTCGGTTCAGAGGTGGCAGTTTGAGTTCTCATTGATATAACCTCTTAAGAGGCATTTCCTCTAGGAGGCGCGTCAGGCAGGCTTTTTTCGAGATGAAGCAACCTTTCCTCTATCGTCTGTGCATTCTACTATCGAACAATGTGGTACATGTTATTTAGCAATTCATAGACGTCTAGTAGGTGATAAGGGCCAAATTGTAGTTAAATTTGTGTATAATTTTGTGGCACTTATTGACTTATTTCGTTGGATGTAAATATTGTATCGTTTGATTGTTTTTATCTCAACTTTGTGTATAATTTTGTGGCACTTATTGACTTATTTCCTCAACTTGTATGTAAATATGTACATATTGAGTATAGTCGCATTTCTGTGTAAACATTGTATCGCTTGATTGTTTTTATCTCATTTTTGTAGGTATTCATGCATGGTTGAATCATTGGAATCAAAGGCAAAAACATGGCTTCAATTGTGCATGTTTTAGAATAAAGAGGCAATAAGGCAAGGAGCTTCTGTCCTGACAATTTTGCCAGGCAATGTTCGGGAGAGTAAGGAGCAAATTCCTTGCTCTGAGGTCGTTGGGCAAGCCAAGAGCGAGCCAACCCTGGTGAAAATCCAGTAGCTTCTATTTTTTGATTCAGGGAATTGAGCTGGGCGAGTTTGTATCGAGTAATTCTTCAGACGAGTTTAGATATTTTTATTCCAGTGTGTGTGTTTTTGCGCTGGCATTTTAGGCATTAAGTGGCATTTCGCCTGGCGAATATTTTGGGCGCCGGGCAAATGTTTCTGTACAGAAACTTGTATTTATAGTTTTAGAACAATTTTTTAGGGTATGGTTTTGGGGCTTTTTACTCCCAACTCCATGAGAACCATTCTTTGGATTGAGAGGCTTAGAATACAATATTAAAGGTTTCATCTTGATGATTCGAAGTTGGAGTTGCATCAATCGTCTTGACACTGTGAGAGTTTCCGATTCATCTTTTTTCTTCTCTTTGTATTCTTTATTATTGGGGTTTTGTTTGTAAGTTAACTCTATTTTTACGTAAATGTGTTGATCATGGTATTGTATAATATCTATTGTTTTAAGTTAGAATTTGAGTTGCTATAGACATATACTCTTCAAATATGGAATTAGGATGAACATCTATTAGGTTCTAAACTCTAGAAATAGATTTAGAGCTAATATTCACATTGGGCATTGATACTAAATGCTTATGTGTTGTTTAGTTGCGTGATACATCACCGATGAGACAATACAGTTGTTCTCTCAACTTTTCGTCAGACATAACCTCTGTTGTGGGTGATACGTGATAATATTAATGAGTGTCTTAGGTTGCGTACAACTGATCATTAGGTTTAAGTATTTGATGGGTAGATGAAATCCAATCCAGACGAGTTGTCTCCTCTCTAAAGAATGCATTAATTTCTTGTTCATATGTTTTACTTTCCGCACATTTTGCTTTTAAACAATTTTAAACCAAGCTTAGAAATGTTGAGACTGTTGAACGACATTTGATCCCTCGCACTAATCCTTGTGGAGACGATAAAACAAAAATACTTACTTTTGCTTCCTGCTTTACCGCAACAACAGTAGGCCAAGATTAGCTCACAATAATTGGAAACCTGGTAAGGCTTCAAGTTGTGTGGATGGCACAATTGAAGGTCCAATCGGAGGCACTAGAGCAAATTTAGCAATTCGAGGAGCTTGAAGTAGATCTGTATGTAAGAGAATTTCTGCTACTCAAGTCACAACACCTTACGTAAGAGGTGGATGAGGTTGATCGATCGTCGCTTGAGCAGCAACAACGATGTTAGTAATTTTCCATGATGTGGTGGAACGAGCAAATTTGGATCCATACATTATAGAGAAGTGTGAAAGTCAGAAATCTGGAAATTCAAGAAATCTAAGGTGACTCGCTACTTGATAAGATTGAACGGTATGTATATTCTTGTTTGATTTTGAGAGATCTTGATTTGATGAACTAAAATAGTTTCAAATTGACGAATCGAAGCACAAACGTGAGATCGTGGAAAATGCGGAAATCAGAAGTCAATCCCCACAGACGGCGCCACTGTTATGTTGTGGAACCAGAAATAGAGTAAGGTTAGGTGATTATGGGTAGGAGTTTCGAGTGCGATGAATTGGAAACTGACTTGCAAGATTTACATTCCAATGCTCAAGTCAGTATGTGAATGAGAATAATAAATTAAACTTAAATTTGAAATTGAACACCTCAAACTGGTGCACTTGTTTGTAACATTATTCGTTAGTCGTGCTATGCGAAGAGTCGTTAGATATATCTTAGACTTGAATTACACTCATTTGCTAGATAACTCCTATGCACTGAGAAGGTTTTAAATCGATTATCCATCTTACTAAATAGTCGGCCAAAGACTTTTAAACTCGACCGAAGACTTTTTGTAATGACAGACAAGTGGTTTAATTGTCAATAAACTTTTTCAACCATTATTAATTAGTAATATTGATCAATATATCAATAACAATTTATATTACTATTATTTATTATTTTGAGAATAATACCTACTTTTTACTTTAAAAATTATTAATTCAAAAGTATTCGAAAATAGAATAAAGTTGATAAATAGAAACATATTTGGACCCAGCCAAGCCAACTATTTAAGAAGAAGGCCAACAAGAGTTATTCTTCGGGAAGTTTGCTTAATTTAGATTGTTAGGCGTTGTTGCTATTGTTATCAAATGAAATTAGCTTGATCTGTTCCTAACATCGTTTAGTTTCGTAATTAATTGTGCTTTCCGTTTAACTAAAACCTATATTTAATCAATAGCAACTTTCTAAATCACTTTTATAAATCTTGTTTCCATATGTTTAGAAACATTTCTTCTAATAAACCAATAATTGCTGCCACACTTTGAAAACAAGCTCTTTTTTCATTTAATTATACATTTTCTTCACGCCATTGATCGTGATCGCGTGGGACAAGACTCTAGCTTCAAATTATATGCATGGCAGCTAAAAATCACTATTTTCTTCCAAAAAAAACTCTATTTCGTAAAGAGAAAAAATATTTTTTGATTAATTTTTTTATAAAAATAGAAAGACATATTTGTCTTGTGTTAAGGGTCGTAATTATCACATAACATTTACTATGCTTATGTAAATATTAAATATTAAAAAATTGATGGCAACTAAAGATTATCTTATATATTATGATTAAGATGGTACATTACTCATAAAAATTATTTACAACGAATAGATAAAATCTTGGATAATGAATAAAACGCAGACTTGGATAATTATTCGTTAAAATAAATAAGTATGTATGTGGTACACGTATTTTAGTATTAATTTTGCTTTATATCCTCACAATATATATTTATATATTTTAATTATTATATAAAAATTGTATGTCTATCTTTAAAAATAAATATATATCACAATTAAATTATTTTACATTTTAATATAAGTGTTCGTTTATTTCACAATTTAACTGTAAATTTTTTAATTTTTTATTAATTTATTAAAATTTTAAAATAATATGATATTTTTTAATTAATAAATTTTATTTATAATAAAAAAATCAGTATCAAATACAGATAAAAATATTTAGATATTCATAAAATATACTTGTATAAATTTTGACAATTCACGCATATATGTGTCTAAATATGAAAAAATTTCCAAACTATGAAAATGGATAAATCCTATCAATTACCATCTCTAATTATAATGTTCAAGGACTCTCTTATTTTGTTCTTTTATCATTCTATTAATCATTTGTTAAAAAATTGTCGGGCACAATATTATTATTAATTAAAAAATAAAATATAGCACATAAACTGTTTTATACAACAAAAATATAAATTACTAAGAAATGATACAATTTTTATGGTGAAATAACTCTATGTGAATGGAAATCATTCACATTTTTTTCCATCAAGAGAGTTTGATAAAAAAAAAAAAATCAATAGATCAGTTGAAGAACATACATGAATTTTTTAACAAATTTATGTTAAGAAGATGGAAAAAAGAATTATAGTAAAAAAGAATTTATTTTTTGTCGTTAATGTTTGTTTTATCTCTTTCTTGAAAAAATAAATAAATTTGTAGCTTATAAAAAAGGAAATTTCTTTTTCCACTCTTTAAGCTTCTCATCCACTATGCGTGTTTCTAAAAATACCTTCTATTTCTGGAGGTATATTTTCAGAAGCATTTTCTTTTATTTAAGGTTGATTTGTTTCATAGATGTATCTACGAAATCTTTTTTTAACTAAATTATTATGAAAATTTCTCAATTTATTCCGTGTATCTACATAATATTAATTAAAATTTGGCCAAAAAAATATATTTTCTGATGTATATCTTCAAAAACAGATGACATAATTAAAATTTCGTCAAATTCTTAAAAATATCAAAGGGTGAATTGAAATATCCTGAAAAATATAGAAAGGTGGAAGATATATCACAATAACAACATATAAGACGTACGTCACTATTTATGTTAAAGCTATTTTAATATACGTTAATTTGTCGCTTTCAAAGAAAAAGAAAATATGGATTTTGTAGGTTGTGTTTAAAAATTCCAATCCAATAACCATCACGATTTCAATTATGTGGGCGCATTGCTGTATTTTTCTTAAAATAACAAAGCAAACACACTTTCTTATCTTTATATAATCTTGAAGAAAATAGTTCATGTATGTGACCATCTAACCAATATATTGACAGAGTTAACCGAATCCCTTAAATATATAGGGAGCACCTTATCATTAAGATTACAAGGTTTTATTTGGCAATGGGGTGTTTTCCCCTGCTTTTCATGCTAATGTAGACCTGAGTAGTCTCTCACACGAGGGTATTAGATCTCACTCTCATGGTAAATGTGACTAATATGAATAAGCCGCGAAAAATAGTTAAGAACTTATAATGTAAACTTAAGTCGAAAAATTTAAATTACTAGATGAAATGATAATCACGGTCTAAAAATCATATACATAATTGCAAGATCTCAAGTTCGAACACAAGTGAAAATGTTCAACTTAATAATATCAGGGCGAGAATGAACTGAATATCTAAAATGATACAATATGATTTTTATATAGTATAGACTGTTAAAATTGTCCGCGTGTGTGTTAGCTGTAAATTCGACGCTCACAAAGAAGAAAATGATAAGGATCTAGAATAGTTGCCCTCCAAGACCTGGTTCCTACGTCATGGAGCAAGAGCTTTGCGGGTTTCATCTTTAGTCCAACTTGTGGTTAAAGGAAGCATAAGAGTTTTAATGGGGGCGTTGATGCCTTTTGGGGAAAAGGCGCATTAAATGTCCTCCTCGTGACTAGCAGCGTTTCACATGTATGATTTAACGTGAGTTCCTATGTATGACGGTAATGATTCCTTTTAGTACTAGGGTTTTTTAGTGTTATTGGATAACATGCAATGAAATCTCGATCGTTGGTGATGTCGTTCACATTTCCCAATGTTGATAATTGCATGGTTCACCTTTATAGGGGAATATATAAGGAGTCAAAGGTTGTCACATTATTCTTTTTGCCATTTGTGATTTTTCGGAGGATCTTATCCCACTTTTGCATTCTACTTCAATATCATCTACCACATGTGCTTACACCACCTCTTTCGGTAGAACACATAATGACTGGAGTTTTGAAATCATCCTTCGAAAGTAATGCTTAAGTTTGAACTTTCTTTATTTTCGCACTTTCTTATTTTACTAGTGTTTTTGTAGAGGAAACTTTTTGGTTTTAGTTCTCTTTGTTTCGTACTTAAGCGTGTCCTCTTGCTATAGGCAGTTTTTAGTGGGGCGTGAAGTTTGTCTATTTGTTGACCTAGTGTTTTTCTTATAAATGTTTCTTTTTTGTGTCAACAACCTTTTGACTTGGACAACATTTAACCCAGAACATGGAAAACGATGGGAAATAGCTCTGTTGTGTTGGTGGATCAAGAGACGTTGGATATTGTTTCCGTTTTCATGGGTGATGACGACCTAGACACCACACCTTCATTGATGTGGACCCTCTCTCATACTAGGGAGTGCTTCCTCCTGGACAGGACAAGAGGGTTTTCTGTAAGTATGATGGATGCGTCATTCCTCTCTATGAATGTCTATTTTCTCTAATAGGTTTGTGCCTCCCCTTCAATGAATTTGAAATGGGCATTATAAACTATCTAAAAATGGCTCCCTCATAACTGCACCTGGTGAGTTAGGCTTACAACAAAGTCTTCCAATCCTGGTGTGAATTCAAGAAAGATCTTCCATCTTTGAAACTTTTTGCCACCTCTTTAATGCTCAAAGAAGTTTCATAAATTAAGCCTGGAGGGCAAGGCCTGAGATTTTATAAGCAGAATACTAAGATGTTTAAGGTCTATTCAGAGTCTGTGTGATAAATGTCAAAAATATGTTAAATACATAGGCACTTATTAACTTGTTTTTACAAGAAATCATATGAAAAACCATGATTTATCAATGAAAAGTGATAACATTTATTTCTGGACAATTTAACAATGCATGTATTGAAATAAGGAAAAATATCAATAAATCAACAAAAATAGCACAAGAGACCAAGCCAAAAACTTTTCCAACAAATCAAGGCTCACTAAGCCAAGAATAAAGGTGCGCTTAGTGAGCAAAGATGCATCCTCGCTAAGCTAGTAAACACATCCGCGCTTAGTGAGAAAGGCGAAAGAATAAGAGGGGAATATTGAGGTCAGAAACTTTGTCTGAGGAATCATAATCACATGTGTCGCGACCCACAAAAATCACAAAGTCACCACCACATTTTCTTTATTCCTAAGGAATAAAGGAAATAATTATAAACCCTAAAAGGAGAGATAAGTTTGTCATCGCAGCCAAATATGGGTTCAGGAGTCAGTTAAGTGAGGAAAAGGTGTTAGACACCCCTCACATCTCTTGTACTCAAGGGGAACCTTCTCTAATCTAGGGTTTAGTGTGTTTGCCTAAGGAAAGCTTGCATGCATCTATTCTATTTTTGCTTAAATTACTTATTTACAAAAGAGTGAGAATTATAAAGGGAAAGTAGATCTATAGGTCTAGGTAGAATAGGGTAGGTACTTGGATAGTCAAATAGAAAAGAGTAATAAATATCTCTATAATACTAATTCCAATATATAACTAGCTTTATAAAATGTATTAAATACAAATGCAATAGACCTACCTTCAAAGCTATAAGTTGCAACGCATTAAGAGTTTCTCTAATCTTAGACATCGTATCTTTATATCGAAAAAATCGTTTGATTTTTTCTTTTTCCTCGTTTAAAAGGAGAACTCTAACAGCGCCAATAGTATCTAGAATCTTAGACATGATAGATGCCCAAAATCCTTTTATTTTTTCTTTTTCCTTCTTAAGGCTAGGGTACCGTTTGGCTGAGCTTTTTTCGGTTGTAAAAGTTACTTTTAAGTTGAAGTTGAAAATAAGAGATTTATAAATAAAGTTAAAGTTGTTTGGTAATAAGATGTCCTTTCCCCATTGGTAGAATGGTTAGGGCGACATCATTAAATGAAGAAGTTCAGTTGGGGCGTGATGAAGTTCCCAATGTCTCTGACATTGGTCACACTTCTTGACAAAGGTAGTAGTATCCTTCATCAGGGCAAGCCAATAGTATCTCATCCTAAGTAATTTGTGGGCAAGATCCCCTCTGAATATATGAATGTGTCGGGCTCCTCTATGAACTTCGGTGAGTACTAGGACGGTCTCATGCTCTTCCAGACACCACAACATTGGGGAGGTTCTCCCTATTCTATAAAGTTTCCCTACAAGAAGCCAGGATGCTTGGAAACTTGTTTTGGAACCTTCTTTCTTCCATTCATCCAGTGTGAGTTTGTCTTCTTGTAGGTATCGAAAGTATGGACTACATTCAACCAGATTCAAGGATTACTTCTAGGGAGTAAACTTTTCTTGTCTCAATGCTAGGGGTAAAGAGAGTTTTATAGATTAGAATCATGCTAAACCCTACTATTTTTGAATTGGAAATCTTAGACAGGAGGTCTGCTCTGAAGTTTTGTTCATTGGTAAAATGGGGAATATGGAGAGAGAGAGAGATAGAAGATTTGTTCATTGGCGTCAAGAGCCTCTAATTTGATTAAGTTTAATCGACTCCAAAAAATTTGAGAAAATGGAGGATGATGACGATCCAAATGGAGCGTACAATAGAGCGTCGGTTTAAAGGTGAAAATTATACTCATTGGAAATCAATCTTGAACGTACACTTGTTATTAATGGAAAAATATATGTGGTGTGCCGTCATCGAGGGACCTTTTATTCCACGGGTGTTGATGGAGTTGTAAAACACCCAAAGGATTGGAATGATGGTGAAATAAAAAAGCCTCATATGATTTGAAAGCGACAAACATACTTATCTCCGCTTTAAACACGAAATTATTTTATGCTATATCACATCATCCAAGTGCCAAAGGTATGTGGGACACTCTCCAAACTCTCTATGAGGGAACAACTTAAGACAAGGATTCTAAAATCAACATGTTTATAAAAGAGTTTGAATTGATTCGTATGGAACCCCGAGAATTTGTGAATTTCATGCAAACTAGATTCCTCCACTTAATCAACAAGTTAAGCAACTTGGGTAAAACTTATTCCGACAAAGATTATGCTAACAAAATATTGAGATCTATGTGCATGGGTGGAAACCAATTGTTACCACTATAAAAGAGTCAGACAATCTCGATACTTTAAATATCATAAAACTATTTAGAAAGTTAGTCGAGCATGAGTGTGAACTCAAATGACTTATTGATAGCGAAGTAAAGTCAAAAAAGAAAAAGAAAGTAAAAGAATAGAAACATGATCTTTATTTGAAAGCTTCGTCACTAAAATCTAGTAAATCAAAGGAAGAAAGTGATGATTATGACTAAGAAGCTTCTAAGAAAGAGGGGATGAGCTTATTCGTCAAATTCTACAATAGATACCTCAAGAGAAACAAGCTCAAAATTCTAACAAAGTCTTGAAACATTTCATAAATACTCACCCGCTCAAAAAGGAACACAAGAAAAAAGGATGATGACATTACGTGTTACGAGTGTGGTAAATTAAGACACTGTAGAACTACATGTCCAAGTCTCACCAAATACCATAAGAAGAAAGATAAGGAAGTATACATGACGAAAGAAAATAATTACAAAGGTCGTGGAGCCTATATCGTGTGGGAAGAAAAGGATGAGAGCTTTTCCTCGAATTCTTTCTCCATGATGAGTGTACCAACCTATGTTTGATGGCATGTAAGAAAGGTGAAACATCAAAGGTATACAATTCTGATTCTGATAACGAATACTCTTATAAAAAATTGTCAGAAACTTTTAATGACATGTATGTTGATTCTATAAACGCTTTTAAGAAGATTTCTCTCCAAAAAGAAATTATAATGACAATTGAACAGGAGATAAATAGTCTTAATTGTGCTTTAGATTGTCTTAAAGACACGCATACATCGTTATTTGATGAGTCTTATAATGTTTCTGATACTTTGGTTGAAAAGGTAGAAAAATTATAATGTGTTGAATGTCCAATTTTAAAACTTAAAATTGAAAATCTCGAAGGAAAATTAACTCATGCTACTTCACCATCTTGTTCTTGTTCTAATTCTTTAAGGGATATAGGGACGGTTTTCATAAAAAAAATCTCGTGTCACTAGAAGAAATAGAAGAATCATTTCATCTAAAGTGGTTTGTCATTATTGTGGTGATAAGGGACACATTAGGCCTTAATGCCACATTAGGAACTTCCAAGTTCCAAATTGTAAAATGATATGTGTTCATAAGTGTACCTCAACTAACCCGAAAGGTCCCATTGGTTGGGGGCCTGAATTACCTATTTGATTGTCACAGGAAAGTCTAGAATCCGCAAAAAGGTTATGGTTTCTAGATAACGGATGTTCGAAACACATGATGGAAGATGCTACCATGTTCATTAAGTTTGATGAGAAGGAAAGAGGCCATGTAACGTAAGGGATAACACAAAAGGTAAAATACTATGAGAAGGTTTTGTGGTAAACCCCTCCACAATCACCATTGAAGATGTGCATTTAGTTAAAAGGCTTAAACACAACCTTCTTAGCGTTAGCCAATTATGCGACAAATGATATACCATTATTTTTTTTATACTCTTAGTTGTTTAAATTGAGCATAAAGTAAGGACCTTATGTTTAAGGATTCTATGATTGATAACATCTCTACGCTTAATCTAGATGACGTGTCGTCGTATGGAACTAAGTGTTTAGTAGCCAAAGATGAATATTCTTGATTATTGCATATACAGTAGCGGAGGAAGAAAGGAGTTGGACGATGCCACTGCATTGCACCCTTCATATTAACATGTTTTTTTAATATATCATATTGGTTTGAAAATCTTCTTCATTACTTATTGATCGTACCTGATCAGAAGAATCGTCGTAGGCTGCTCGGACTGGATCTTCTAGGAAGGAGAAAGGGGGGGTGTACCTGCAAGGTACTCCAATGCCAAAGTAAGTTGACGAGCAAAGGAGCGCAAGTACTAGCTAAGAGTAAGTAAAAATTGAATACCTGACCCTCTAGTTAAAGAGGGTATATAAAGCCCCCAGCGCTGGGCCATGATCTCGCTATTGGGTTGGATTCCCAAGCCCAACTAGGAGACTGCCAGGTTTCCTGAGCGGAAATATCGGAGGTGCGTGCATGCCCTCTGTCCTGGTTAACCGCTCCGAAGTTCCAGGGAGACGCGGTCTTTCAGGAGCCACGTGGAATCCGAGTTGTTCGGAGGGTTGAATGTGAAGGAACCCTGCGCGGAGCAGAGTCCTCGGCAACGAAGGTGTTTGAGGGGTCGTCAGTGCCGAGCATGTCGGGTGCCATATGCTCCGGGGATATAGGGCAGCCGAGCATGTCTAAGGTGGGCACCCTAGGTGCGTAGGAGGGTCGTAGAGGAACGCGGGCCTCTGAGGTTTATTGGGCCGAAAATCATATTGGGCCTAACCTTGGCCCAGTCCAGAACAGGAGCCCCCCAAGTCGGAGTTTTCTGGTCAAGAAGCTGTGACTTTACCTTATGTCCGGCGTCCGGGGACCCTCGGGAGATGCACGATGAGATATGTTTCCTCGTCAAGCAGATGTGCTCGGAGGAACAGCCGGTGGAGGGGTGAAACGTCGCGCGTGGGCGACACGCGCTGACGTGGCATAGGTAATAATGGCCTAGGGTCTAGGAGGCGGCGCTTGTCAGGAGAGGCGACGCTTCGCCTTCCGATCCCTTTCCCTATAAAAGGGGGCGAATCCTCTCATTTGGAAGTTTCACTCTCTCTGTTTACCTGCTCGGCATCAGACAGGCGTTCCTCGGAAGATACTCTTCCAGATTGTTCACCATACCGTTCGTCTACCGAGAAGCTCATCCGGTTATCATCATCATGTCTTCACGTAAGTCCGCTTCCCTCTTCGTTGCTTTATTTTCCTTAGGGTTTGTGCGCTTTTGTGCGCTTTATTTTCGCGGTCGTCGTCGTAAACGTAGGCTGGGTCCGACGAGAGGTCGTTGCTTCCTCCCTGGGTTATCCAAGCGATGCCCGGGGGTTAGCGTGGGTCGGTGGACCAGATGACGTAGGCGTTGGACCGTTGTGCCTGTTCGGGTACGATTTTTCGTTGTCGTGTCACGTTATTTCGCGAGTCCTCGACTGACGGGCGTCTTTCCTCGATGGGGGTTTAGCCGGGGGCTCCGCCGCTCCTGCTCTACCCTTTCGCTTGCATTGCGGTGGAAGGGTGGATTTGATGAACTGTCGAATTCACTTTCTCCCTTCTGCGTGCAGGTGAATCTGATTCGAGCGCTAGCTCGGAGTCCAGCTCGGGATCTGATTCGTCGTGGAGTAGCGAGTCGGACGCCTCGACGGCCACAAGTTCAGAGGTCGAGATCATCGAGGATCAAAATGCGCCCTCTCTGATCGACGACGACCATGTTGATTCTCCCGGCCCGGACGCCGAGGGAGGGGTCTCCCCAATGCCCTTGTTTAGTTACGAATGCACGGTTGCGGCCGACTGGATAGCCGAGGAAGCCTTAACGGTCACTTCCCGATACACTGAGTCTCTAGACGGGGTCTTTACAGAAATCGAGGTTTTGAGAGAGGGCGAAGCGCCGAATTACCAAGTGACGTGCCCGTCTCAGGACGAGCGCATATGCTCTCGGTTCAACGGGGATGGCTTTGCGATGTATGAATATGTGTTCAAGGAGCTCGGCTTCCGACTGCCCTTCTCTGACTTTCAGAAATCGATGATGGCGTTTCTAAATTTGGCGCCGTCCCAATTGCATCCCAATGCTTTTGCTTTTATGCGAGCATTCGAGATTGTCTGTGATTATTTGGGTATTGGTGCCACGACCGCATTGTTCGGCCGGTGTTTTCGTGTTCAAAGGCAGGCGGCAGACGGGCGATATGGGTGGGTCTCGTTCAAAAATGCCGAGCGGAAGCTCTTCGGGATGTACACTGACTCTGTGAAAGGTTTCAAGGACCGATACTTTGTCGTTCGTCCGCTCAGCCCGACGGCTTACTACGATGTGTCGGATTCCGTGGTCCTTCGTGACGCCGACGGGGAGTTAGTGAGGGGTGAGGACGGGCAGGTAGCAAGGGAATTCTGTACGAGGTTCCCGTTTTTCTGGTGGAAAGGTCACTTCTCGTCTCCCCCTAAACATTACGTTTGGGAAGATGGGGACCTGGACGAGCAAGACGCAGAGTCCTACTCGGTCCTATGCAAATACGTAGACAGCTTTACTATGTCCCGGTAGGTGACGAGGAATGGGAGTCCCGTATTGGACGAGAATGGTGTGCCGGTCGTGGAGCAGCGGCCTATTAATACCAAGGCTTTGCTATCTTGTCGGACTCCCGAGGAGACTCGGGCGTTGTTAGGTCGTGCCTATTCACCCTGCTTTCCCTTTTCTGTCCTGTGTTTTCGCTAACTCCTTTTATTTTTTTCTTTGCAGATGCCATGCCGGAGAAGGAGGACCCAGTCCTGAAGATGGCCCTGGATGCAAAGAGGAATCAGAAGAAGAAGAATCGGGGAACTGGTGCTGCAGAGAACTCGGCCTCAGCAGGTTCTCCTCGGATGAAGGAAGACGAGAGGTCTTCCAAGAGACCTCGTGCTACCGAGGGGGGACGCCATGAGCCGTCGAGCTTAGGTCCCGAGCGTTGCTTTGTATTGCCTCCTTGCTACAAGGATGGAGGTTATTTTGAGAAGTTTCCCCTGGTTACTTCTCCGGATGAAGCTCATCGGATCGGTGAGATGGACCCTCCGTCCCTTCAAAAACAGCTGGCGCGCGGCGGTGCTGCCGTGATGAGGGTTTTGGGGATGGCCCAAATGTTAGCCAATGGTGGCTCGGGCTCGTCCGAGGCCCTGAAGGAGGCGGAGGGGGCAAAGAAGACTGCCGAGGATAGGGTGAAGACCCTGGAGACTGATCGCAAGGAGTTGAAGAGAAAGATCGACGCGGCTCTCAAGCAGAAGGACGGGGAGATTGCGGCGGAAAAGAAAAAGCTCGCCGACCTTCAGCTTGAGTGGGCTCCCTCGGCTGACGAGTCGTCGGATGTGGCTGCTCTGCAGACTAGGGCCGAATTCGTGGAGAAGATAGATGGCCTGAAGATAAGCTTGGCTGACATGGCTGAAGTCGGTTTCGAGCGTGCTGTTCGTCAACTGAGGCTTCTAAACCCTGGTTTGAAGGAGGATAATATCGGGCTATCTTCGAAGATTGTGGACGGCGCGTTGGTGCCCGAGTCTCCAGAGAGTGAAGAGTAGATAGTGGTCCTGGGCCTGCGTGCCCTTCTTCTTCGGCCTGCGTGCCATTTTATCTTTTGTTGGGTAATGCCCGGAGTACTTTGGGGGCCTGCGTGCCCGGCCTTTTGATTGTAACTTTTGGATATCGTCGACCAAGTTGGTCGGCAATTTTAATGTTTTATAATTTTGCTTGCTTATATCTGTTTATCTGCACTTTCGGCGTTATCGTTGTATGCTTGTGTTTTGATAACTTTCCTGTTGTGCTCGTATGACGAGGTATTTCTTCCATACTTGGAATATTTTTCGATTGCTTTAGGTAACTGATGACTTTTGCTCGGATACGCCGGAGAGTTACCTATATACTTGTGATATTATCGGTTTTGTTGACTATGCTCGGCCTAGATTGATTGCCCGGGCGTGTTGAGTACGGCCCGGGTGCGCAGAGCAGGTGTGCGCTTTTAGCGAGCGCGAGACCGCGGTTGTGGCCAAGCGTTCGCGGCGTGAACGATCCCATCGCGAGCTGGGGTTCTGCCATGCAGGTACTTCCACGGAGGGTCTAGGTGTAGAATCCGCCGAGGGGTCGGTCCGTCCATCTGACGAGGGGGATCGACAGTTGCTGTCGTGGAATACTCACGTCCGTACCGACGACGTGGATCCGTGCCCGTCTGTTACCTGAGTTTGGGCCAGGGGCCGGGCGTTTTGGTTTATGTTTAACTGTAATAACGTCTGAGTTTTTCAGCGTTCCAGGGTCGAGCAAGTTTTTCGCCGAGGAGATTCTCGAGGTAGTAGGCGCCGTTCTCGGTTTTGTCATAAACTCGGTATGGGCCTTCCCAGTTTGGGGCTAGTTTGCCCTCGCGCGAGTCTTTCATGTTTCTGCGGAGCACTAGGGCGCCGATTTCAAATTCGCGCTTTATAACTTTGGCGTTATGGCGAAGAGCTATTTGCTGTTTTAGTTTAGCTTCTCGGAGGGAGGATCCTGCTCGGATCTCCTCTACCATATCGAGCTCTTCCCTCATGGCCTCGTCGTTAAGTTCTTCCTCGAGGGGGGATTCGGTGCGCCGAGAAGGTTCTCGGATTTCCACGGGGATTACGGCTTCGGTGCCGTAGGTTAATCTGAAAGGAGTCTCGCCTGTGCTCGAATGGGGCGTCGTTCTATACGCCCAAAGCACACTATGTAGTTCTTCGACCCAGGCTTTTTTAGCTTCGCCGAGCCTCCTTTTCAGGCCTCGGAGGATGACTCGGTTGGCTGCCTCCGCCTGCCCGTTCGTTTGAGGGTGTTCGACTGAGGTGAAGTGCTGTTTTGTGCCGAGCTTGGCCACGAATTCTTGGAACTTCCTGTCAGTGAATTGGGTGCCGTTGTCGGTGATTATAGCCTGTGGTACCCCGAACCGAGCGAGTATGTTTCGTTTGTAGAAGCGTAGCACGTTTTGAGACGTGATCTTGGCGAGAGGTTCGGCCTCTATCCATTTCGTGAAGTAATCCACGGCGACCACCAGGTACTTATTCTGGTACGATCCGACCGGGAAAGGGCCGAGGAGGTCCATTCCCCAGGTGGAGAAAGGCCAAGGAGAGGAGAGGGATTTAAGCTCGTTGGGGGGAGCTAGGTGCATGTCGGCATGTCGCTGACATCTGTCGCATTTCTGAACATGTTCTTTGGCGCCATGCTGCATAGTCGGCCAATAATAGCCGGCTCTGAGGGCTTTCCTCGCCAGCGACCGGCCGCCGAGATGCTGGCCGTTGATCTCTTCGTGAAGCTCTTGCAGTACTTCCAGTGCTTGCGAGCTGTCGATGCATTTAAGGAGGGGAACGGAGAAGCCCCGTCGATAGAGTTTATTTTCGATGACTGTGTACGAGCAGGCTCTCCTCTTAATGGTTGAGGCTTCCTTCGGGTCGTCAGGAAGCTCGCCGTTTGTGAGGTATTTGTACACCGGGGTCATCCAGCAATGGTCGTCTCCGATGGCAAACACTTGTATGGCTTGCGTGTTTTTGCCTATGCTTGGATCGGATAAGATTTCTTGTATCACCGACTTATTCCCTCCCTTCTTTCGCGTGCTCGCAAGCTTGGATAAGAGGTCGGCGCGCGAGTTGTGTTCCCGAGGGATGTGTGCGACGTCTGCATTTGTGAATCCTTTCATTTTTTCTTTAACGAGCGATAGATACTCGGCTAGTGTGTCGTTTTTGGCCTGGTAATCGCCACTAACTTGGGACGCGACCAGTTGTGAGTCGGTATAAATCATGACTTCCCGAGCGCCAACGTCTTCGGCAAGGCGTAGGCCCGCTAGGAGGGCTTCGTACTCGGCCTGGTTGTTCGATGTGGTGAAGGAGAGGACTAAGGATACTTCGATGACGAGCCCCTCGTCGTTCTCCAAGATGATACCGGCTCCGCTGCCCGCGTGGCTTGAGGCGCCATCAACATAGATGGTCCACTTATTCTCGGTGGGTGTTGGGGAGTTGGAGATCGTCGTCATCTCGGCCACGAAGTCGGCGAGTGCTTGGGCTTTTAACGCTTTCCTGCCCTCGTATTGTATGTCGAACTCGGACAGTTCGAGGGACCATCTCAGCATTCTCCCGGCCATGTCAGGTCGGCTGAGAAGCTGTTTGATCGGTTGGTCTGTCCGGACGGTAATAGTGTGGGCGAGGAAGTAGTACCTCAGTCTTCTGGCGGCCGTTATTAGGGCCAGCGCGATTTTTTCTCTGTTGATAGCGGACCTCGGGCCCTTGTAGGGCTTTGCTAGTGAAGTACACTGGCTTCTGCCCGTCTTCTGTTTCTCGGATCAGGGCCGCGCTGGCCGCCTCGCCTGAAACGGCCAAGTAGAGATAGAGAACCTCGTTGCTGTCTGGTCGGGATAGCACCGGGGGTTTGGAGAGCACTTGTTTGAGGTGGGATAATGCTTGTTCGCATTCCTCGGACCACTCGAAAGCTGCTTCCTTCCGAAGAAGCTTAAAGAATGGAAGTGCATGCTGGGCGGATTTCGCGACGAAGCGGGATAATGCCGTGAGCATTCCGTTTAGTACTTGGATGGATTTTTTACTGGTGGGGGTAGGGAGGTCTGAGAATGCTCGGCATTTATCAGGGTTGGCTTCTATTCCTCGTTCTGTTAAGTAGAAGCCGAGGAATTTGCCTGCCCGTACTCCGAAGGTGCACTTCTCCGGATTGAAGCGCATCCTGCAGGACCTGGCCTGCTTGAAGACCCGCTCGAGATGTAGCGTGTGGTCGGAGTCTTCTCGAGATTTGACGATCATGTCGTCCATATACACCTCGAGCGTGTCGCTGATTTCTCCTCGGAAGACCTTGTTCATCATCCGCTGGTAAGTTGCCCCGGCGTTTTTGAGTCCGAAGGGCATCACGTTGTAGTAATAATTGCCCGATTCGGTCATGAAAGCCGTGCATTGCTTGTCGCATTTCGCCATGGGAATCTGGTTGTAACCAGAATAAGCGTCCATGAAGCACAACAGTTTATAGCCGGCCGAGTTGTCGACCAGTCTATCAATATTAGGCAAAGGGTAGGCGTCTTTTGGACATGCCCGGTTAACATCAGTATAATCAACACACATTCTCCATTTTCCATTAGATTTTTTAACAAGTACAACGTTTGAGAGCCAAGTTGAATACTTGGCCTCGGAAATAAAATTTGCCTCTAGGAGGTCTTTTACAGCTTTCTCGGCAGCCTCCGCTTTCTCGGGAGACTGCCGACGCCTACGTTGTACTACGGCCTTGGCGGTTGGATTGATGGAGAGGTGGTGGCAGGCGACCTCAGGGTCGAGTCCGGGCATCTCTGCGGCGCTCCAGGCGAACAGGTCGGCATTGGCTCGAAGGCAGGCTACGAGTTGCTTCCTCGGCAGGTCAGGGATGCCTTTGCCGATCTTCACTGCTCTGTCGGGGTTGTCCCCCAGGGGGATCAGCTCGAAGTCTCCGTCGGGGACAGGCCGGACGGGATGAGGGGCCTTTGATTGTGTCTCTTCCCCGGTCTTCAGTTCTTCTTGTGTAAACCTTGCATCGAGGTCGACTGAGCTGACGTTGGCCGTTGGAACCTGATCTTCCCGAGGATGCTTGTCTTCGGCTCGAGGTTTTTTGTTGGAGCTGGTCGGAGGGGCGATCAGCTCTAGTCCTTTGACGGATGCATCGAAGATCCTCCTCGCAGCTTCAATGTCGGCGTTGATGGTGGCCACTTTCCCTGTCCTCGTGTAGAACTTCATCTTCAGATGGACCGTGGAGGGCACGGCGGTTAGCTCGGCCAGTGTTGGGCGTCCGATGATGCAGTTGTACAGTGTTTTGCAGTCGATCACCAAAAACCTGGTTTTGACTTGCCTGGACGCTTCCCCTTCCCCGAAGGTGACAATCAGCTCGACGTAGCCCCATGGTTTGGTGGTGGCTCCGTTAAAACCTTGGAGGTCGGAACCCACATAGGGAGTGAGGTGCGAGTCGTCCAGCTGAAGTGTTTGGAAGAGGTGGGAGTACATGATGTCGACCGAACTACCTTCATCTACCAGGACCCGTCGAACATCGAAGTTTGCCATTCTGGCTCGGACGAGGAGGGGAATGGTGGCGTTTGGAGCTCCGCCGGGCAGTTCCTCGAGGTAGAAAGTGATTGGCTCTGACTTTCCTCGGAATTTCCGCAGAGTAGGGCCGAGATCGGCATTGGCGCTGAGTAGCTCGTCGAACTTTCTCTTGACTGAACTGACGGTGAGAGAGCCGGGGTCGCCGCCGTTGGAGATGACCATTGCGGTGGGGAAATGTTCCCAGGTGCTGAGGGCGGTCGTCACGCCGACAGAAGGGATGAAGTCTTCCGGTCGGGTTATGGACAGTGCGACTTGAAGCGGTCTGCTGTCTGGTGAGTTCCCCTCGTCAGAATTTCGAGGGATGTCTCTTCTGGAGGGTTCTCCCTTCTTGGTGTATCTTGCCAGGTGGCCTTCTTTGATCAGGGTCTCTATGGCATCTTTGAGGTTTATGCATTCGTCGGTCATATGCCCGTGACTCTTGTGGTACTTGCAGTACTTGGACTTGTCCGTCCCCGGTCTTGTAGGATTTGACTTCGGGGGCCTGATGTTGGATTTCTTGAACTCGGCGTTCTGGCAGTCGGCCAGGATTTTCTCCCGGGAGGTGTTCAAAGGAGTGTAGTCGTTGAAACGCCCTGCCGGTCCTCGCCGTTCTTTGACATCTCGGGACCTGTCGTCCCTTCTTTTGTCTTGTCCTCGGCGTGACCCTGGATCCTCGAGGTTTGAGCTGCGAGCGGCATCACTGCCCCTCGAGGCTTTGATCGCGGCTGCCTCGCCTTCCTCAAAGTCGATGAATGCCTTTGCTTTGCGGAGGAGGGCATTCATCGAGTGCACCTTCTCAATCTTAATGGCCTTCTTGAAGTCACTGCCGGGGAGAAGTCCTCGCTCCAAGATGTACCTCTTCATGTAGTCGGCCGTCTGCACTTGGACGGCCTCCTTGTTGAATCTTTCAAGGTAATCCCGAAGAGGTTCGTTGGGTCCTTGTACCACGGCCTCGAGATTGGCTTCCGATTTCGGTTGTCGTCGGGAGGCTGTGAAGTGGCTCAAGAAGAGTTCTTTGAGCTCGGTCCAGGAATGGATGGAGTTCGGAGGGAGGTTCCTGTACCAATTCATCGCTCCCTTCCTGAGGGTGGTCGGGAAAATGCGGCACTTGATCGAGCCTCTGACGACGTGATAGTCCATGACCGCTTCGATGCTCCGAATATGGTCGTCGGGGTCAGTGGTTCCGTCGTATTGGTCCAATACTGGCGGTTTTTCCATCCCCCGAGGGAGGTGGGCTCTCCGGATATTGGCGGACAAGGGGCTGCGGAAGTCCTCCTCGTCGCTCGGTCCTGGTGAATGGTAGTGCCTGTTTCGTCGGGAATCCTCTTGGTTGTCACCCAACGCAGCTTTGGAGGGGCCCCGACGGCCCTGTTCGGGGGAGGGGCTTCTTTGTTCAGCGGTTTCAGGTTTCTGGTTCTTCCTGTTCTTTCTTGGTGGAGAACGGGAACGAGTCCTCCGGCGGCGATGTCTTCTCGGGGGAGACCTTGAAGAGGACGGGGAACGCCGACGGTATCTTCTCGGCGGTGAGCGCGAGGAGGAATAGGAGCGTGACCTGTAGTGCCTCCGCGGAGAGGGGCGACGTCGTCGCTGTCTTTCCAGTTCGTGAATTCGGTCGTCCTGAATTCTGAGGAGGCTGTTCGTCAATTGTATTTCTTTGAGCAAGCGGACGGTGATGGGGTCAGCATCCTCGGGAATGTTGAGCGGTTCCTCTTCTTCTCCGTGACGGGCTCTCCGCCTCTCGGAGGTGTGGGTGAATGAGGAAGCATGTTGCCCGTCTCGGAGGTCGGTCTCATTCACATTCTGGGCATGTTCCGGCACGTTGGTCGTTCTGATCTGCTCGCCGTTCTGAACGTGCCCTTCTGGAGGAACATGGTCAACATTCTGGACCTGTTGTAGGACCTGCAACAACTGAGTGTCCTGGGTTTCATGCCCGGACCTTTGTCGCCGACGATCCCCCCGACGATGATTAGCTAGCTCGCGGGAGGATTCCTCGATCAGCTCGTGAAGGAGGAAAGGGTCAGCGTTTGGGATGTTGTTGTTGTCAGCCATGACGATTGGAGATGATTAGCTTTGATCTTTGTTCTTTAAAGATGGGGAAGCAAGTTTCCCACAGACGGCGCCACTGATCGTACCTGATCAGAAGAATCGTCGTAGGCTGCTCGGACTGGATCTTCTAGGAAGGAGAAAGGGGGGGGGTGTACCTGCAAGGTACTCCAATGCCAAAGTAAGTTGACGAGCAAAGGAGCGCAAGTACTAGCTAAGAGTAAGTAAAAATTGAATACCTGACCCTCTAGTTAAAGAGGGTATATATAGCCCCCAGCGCTGGGCCATGATCTCGCTATTGGGTTGGATTCCCAAGCCCAACTAGGAGACTGCCAGGTTTCCTGAGCGGAAATATCGGAGGTGCGTGCATGCCCTCTGTCCTGGTTAACCGCTCCGAAGTTCCAGGGAGACGCGGTCTTTCAGGAGCCACGTGGAATCCGAGTTGTTCGGAGGGTTGAATGTGAAGGAACCCTGCGCGGAGCAGAGTCCTCGGCAACGAAGGTGTTTGAGGGGTCGTCAGTGCCGAGCATGTCGGGTGCCATATGCTCTGGGGATATAGGGCAGCCGAGCATGTCTAAGGTGGCACCCTAGGTGCGTAGGAGGGTCGTAGAGGAACGCGGGCCTCTGAGGTTTATTGGGCCGAAAATCATATTGGGCCTAACCTTGGCCCAGTCCAGAACACTTATTAATATTAATACTATTATCTTCTAATACATGAACAATACTTTAGATTGTTTTATTTCAAATGGTCTAATATAAATTTAATGAATGATAATATATTAATTTAAAAAGTTCTTTAACTATATTAAATTTTTTTTTTTTTTTATAGAATTAATTCTTAAAATATTTCTTAACAATAAAATACTTAAATAAACTTGTTAAATCCTGAAATCGGCTATATTTAAATTGAAAAGAGTTAAATTGAAAATGATTTATCCTATTATTTAGTATCATCTGATATTTTAAGTTTTATTAATTAATTATGCGAACTGCATACTTATGCATATGTCCTAATGTTTCTTGTGATTTTTTAATTACTAGTGTTAGGAAAATTTTATTAATTTAATTTTAGTGTTTTGATATTAGCTAGTATATTAGATAGTTATTAATATTGGTATTAGACTAATTTTGATAATTTATTATTATTTTTTTATGAAGAAGTTGTACCTATTTATAAATATTAAAAGAATAGAATTGATAGTTAATTTGTTCATATTTCATTTATCTTATAAGAAAAAACAAAAGTGATGAAGGACATGAAACTTAACCTATTAAAAAGTTAGTAAAAATGAGAATTGATCATGTTCAACCTATTTTTATAAAAAAAATAATTCAAAAGCATAACATTTATCTGAATTGGCTTTAATGCATATCCTCATCAGCATGTACCCAAGGAACTTTCTGACTTGAACCCCAGAAGAACACTTGGCAGGATTTAAGCACATGTTATTCTTCCCGACTGAGTGAAGGGCATCCCCAATTCCACAACATGGTTGTGCCCTTCTGTGGTCTTCACTATCATGTCGCTGGCATATACCTCTAGGTTCCGCCCTATCTGGTAGGAGAACATAACGTCCATGAGTTATTGGTAGGTGGTATCAACATTCTTGAGGCCGAAGGGCGTAATATTGTAGTAGTAGTTGCCATAATTTAACATGAAGGCTATCTTGGGGCGTCTAGGGGATTCATTCAAACCTAGTTTTATCATGAGTAGGCATCCATAAAAATCAATATGTGATAGCTTGAGGACCCATCAATCAAAAGAATGTCTGGAAAAGGATATGTATCCTTAGGGCAGACGGTATTACGGTCGGTGAAGTACACACACATGCGCCACGTATTCACTGTTTTTCTCACTAACACCACGTTAGCTAACTAGGCAGGATATGTTTTCCATGATGAACCTGACGCTAAATAGCTTGCCTACTTCTTTGTCAATTGCGACTCTCTTTTCCTTGCTAACTTTTCGCTTCCTCTGTGCCCCTAGCTTGGCAAAAGGGTCGACGATAAAGCGATGACACACCATTCTAGTGTCTATCTGAGATATATCAGAGGGATCCCAGGCGAAGAAGTTGACATTTTTGATGAGTTGGTCAACTAGCTCGTATTCTTTTTCCTCAAGAACTGAAGGGCTTATCTTCGTCACTTGATAGGCTGAAATACCTATCTTAACTTCCTTTAAATCATTTGTGGGATCCTAAAACTTGATGTCTCCATCTAGGGCTTCAGGGAGGGGAAGCCCACAAGGGTGGACTCTTCCCTCTCTGTTGCCAGACTACAGTGATAACACTCTTGAGCGCTTTGCTAGTCTCCTTGAATTGTCCTGACTCGCCCACCAGAAAGTGGGTACTTCAAGACCAGATACCAGGTGGAAATAACCGCCTCCAAAGCATTAAAGGCATGTCGGCCTATGATGATGTTGTAGGGAAATATGGCATATACTATGAGATAGATGACTTTGATCGCTTCTGCGTTCGTTCCCTTGCCACAAGTTGTCTCTAGGGTTACGTGGTCCCTAACTTGTACCTGTTTACCTGACAATCCTATCAATAAACCCTGAAACATCTTGATGTCATTGGGATCAAGATGAAGCTTTTCGAAAGAATCCCATAATATGATGTCAGCAGAACTCCCGGGATCTATCAGGACTCACTTGATGTCCTAGATACCTTGTTGCACAGTGATGATGATGAGGGTCATTATCATGACGAAAGATTCCCGCGCATTCACTTCAAAAAAAATTAATGTTGATTTTTGATTCTCAATGCTCCTTTTTAGAAAACCCTGGGGATATAATGTTCGCGGTCAGCACTTTTCTAGTGTATTTCTTCCAGAAAGAAATGGAACTTCCTCCGTCGGTGAACCTCCACTATGAAATTGACTTTGGAGTGTAGAGTTTTTTAAGTCATCTTTGAAGGAAGATGGAAAGGATGATATTATTACAATATTCATCTCTATTTTATATCAAATATATTTTTTTTTTATAATCAACGTAAACAAGTCACTTTAATCTAACAACTACTAGTATCATTTAACCAAATAGTGTCATATTTTTATTTATTTTTTATCACTCGCATATTACAAAGATGAAAAAGTAAGCATATTTAAGTCAAAATTGGATTCTCTACCCAAAACTAAAAATTGCAAATCCTTATAATCTAAGGGTATCGTGAGCTGCGGTAAGGAATTTTTTTCTAGTTTAAGTCTAAACAAACATTTTTCTATGTCATAAGTTCTCAAAGCAGTGTATGTTAATTAGGTTTACGATTTTGTCAACTGTTTAGTTGTTGGCACGTTGCACTCATTATTTGCAAGAACATTAATTAAACTAGCTTTTGTGAGTTTATTTAGAAAAAAATATTTAGTTTGATTAAAAAGAATAATTTGATATGAATAAAGTAATATGTTAATTGATTCTTGGTAGTTAGTTGTCACAGGAATTTATACTGTAGAGTCATATGTCATTATCATGCATGCACAATGCCATGTGGCTAGTCTCAATCACCAACTTGTTCTTCGGTTCATGTTTAATTACATGATATTGATTGAAGACAGATTGCTTTTGTATTTTGATTTAGTATGCGTATCTTAGTGTTATTGAAAGACATGGTTTACTAGAATATCTTAATTTGGATTCTTGACAACTCTTAATGAGATTATGGCTACAAAAAGATCGATTTTTGAAGCAGAGAAGATTATGACCATAATTGTCCTTAATTTTGTAATTATTAGGGTAAAACGTGCATTAAAATACTCTCTTTTTTAACAAGTTGTTGTGACACATTATAGACCAGCAATTTATATAATCGACTTATAACACATTAGATATAGTGAAATATATATAATTGAGATGAAAATTGGAAATATATTGTATCACCTTTTAATGTGTTTTTTTTTACAAAAATGATTATTACATGCAAAATAGTTCAATAGATTTTGTCAAATGAAGGATGTGTGTTTAATTTTAACCATGACCAATGAATACAAATTAGTTCAAACATATGGTGCGAGTTTGAATTATGTTGCTCGAAAGAAAAAGGTCAGCAATAAATTAGAAGACATGTCTCAACTACTTGGCAATGTCAAACAATTGGAAACTAAACCTGGAAGAGATAAGGGTTCCTATATGGTTCTAGTAGATCAAGAAGAAATTATGGAAGATAATTAAAATGATCTAAGTTGTGAGAGTATTTACATGGCTGAGTTAAAACATGGCCCACCTTATAAGTGTTTAAATTTTAAATCCCTTAAATTGAATAATATGGCGAATACTAATAGAAAAACATATGATTCTTTATATAAATAAAGCTAATAAAATTAGACAAGTACCCTTTTTTAAGTCCATGCTAACCATGCAGAGCCTGATTTGGGCATATGTATGGTTAAAATGACCGTATTAGAAGAAAATGAATATATTGACACTACAATAAAGAACTTAATTTGAAAAGTACTCACCAAAATCAAAATCAAACCCTAGAGGACAACGTCCTTAATATCCGACAACTCGGGCAAGAGACGAATTCCTCAGAGGAGATGGAAATGTTGGATCCATGGCCACTTTCAAGAAAAATATGAGAAGCTTGAAAAATTCATGCCTTCCTCTTTGGCCAAGTTTGATGGGCGCAATGATCCTTACGAACATGTCACCTTCATCAATACACAAATGACCATCATCGGAGCGTCTGACTCTCTGAAGTGCAAATTTCTGTCTGACACTTTCAGAGATGTATCCTTGCGATGGTAGATGAGTCTGCCCGGAGCTTCCATCGCCAACTATCAGTAATTGGTGAGGAAACTAGTACACTAGTTGTTCGCCGCCATTCGTCATAGGAACATGACCACCACCAGCCTATTCAACATACGACAGGGTCCCTTAGAGTCGTTGAAGGAATATCTAGCCCATTCAATGAAGTCATCATCAGGATCGTCCCCCCACACCAAGAAATGTTAGTGGGGACGTTCCAAAATAGTCTCAAGGCGAGACACTTCAACGAGTCTCTTTCCCAAAAGTCAACACTTGTGGTCACTAGAGTAGAATGTTACATCAAAGCTGAGGAGAGCAACATTGAGAAGAAGGTGTGAGACGTCAAAGAGCGTGTTTCTAACACCGAAGGTTCGCACCACCAAAGAAAGCACAGCCATACCTCTCCCATTAAGGACAAGACTGCATTCAAGAGAGCATGCAAGACGATAGCGATCTCCACACCCTTGAATACTCGTTGTGAGAAAATATGGTTTGAGGTCTTTCACCTACACAAAATCCCTACGCCTTCAACTCTGAAAGAAAATGTGATGGTTCTTGAACCAAGTAGATAGTGTAAGTTCCATAAAGTTAGGGGGCACCACACTGAAGACTATTACGGACTCAAAAAATAAATCGAGAGGCTGATCTAGGAGGGATACCTCAAGAAGTATGTCAAGGACAATTCTTCCTGCGGATTAGAAAAATATAGATCTTGCGGCTGAGATGATGCAGGGAGTCCCAGGCCTAGCAACCCAAAAGAGGCACCCCGAGGCAAAGATAGAAAATTTGTGCAGCACACGCTCAATACTATTTTAGGAGGATTCATTAGAGGCGGGGAGATTAGCTTCACCCGTAGAAGGCACATATGCTCGCCAAATTCTGGATATGGAAGACATCCTTAATGTTGAAGGCGAAGGAGAGCCAAAGATGCTAGAAGCCAAAGTTTCCTTCTTTGAGAAGGACGCAACTGGAATCCAACCTCAAAATGATGACCTCACGGTCATTAACTTTAGGTGTGATGAATAGGAGATAAAAAATTTTCTCGTAGACCAAGGAATTTTTTAAGATATTCTATATTAGAATGGGTTCAAATGACTCCGCCTCGACTCAACTGACCCAAAACCCTTCAAGGGCTCGCTAGTTGAATTCCCTGGGGAGCAGGTGCAAGTGAAAGAATATATCACGCTAAAGATCATCTTAAGAGAGAAGGATTAAGCCAAAGAAATTAATATTAAGTATTTGGTTATTGACGCCCTCTTCTTACAGTATGATTATAGAGCGGCTGAATCAACTGTATGCCACTTTGTCCACTTTTTATTTATGCATGGAGTACGCGCTTTCTAACGGGTGGGTGTCACGACCGATAAAAAATTCAATGAAGTCACCACTATTATTTATTTGTCCTAAGGACAGGAAGTTAACAGGAAAACCCTAAAGGTATGGATAAGGTAGTTGTCGTGACCAAGCTAAAGGTTCGGGTGTCGGTTAGACAAGGGGAAGGTGTTAGGCACCCCTTACCTCCCTTGTACTCAAGAGGAACCTTTTATAATCTTAAAGGTTACTATATGTGTTTACCTATTTCTCGCTCATTCTGCTTTTAATTTTTATGCACAAAGGAGCATAGTTAATAAGAGTTAGTGATTAGTGAAAATTGACTCGTTAAGGTATCACACCTTATGCCTATGTAATCAGAGTCAACGTAGTTCGCAGTGGTTTAGTTGGTGTTTTTTAAATTATGAAAAAATGTTTGAGTTTGAATTAATTGCACGGGGCGAGAATGATTTGTTGTCGCACGAAGCGAAAGAGAATTTTTTTTTGATATATTGAAGGATTTTAGATGTTTTGATTTGAATAGTTGACGAGTAAAGCGTTAAGCCTTACTCGATGATATGATGGATGTGCAATTCACCTATCCTATTATTTGCGAAAATATTAGAGTTAATTTGATTTGAAAAAAGAATTACCTATTATTTATCTAACATTTTTTAATATATATTATGTTTAGTATTTTTTTGCATTTAAAATAATAGATAAAAACATAAAATAAGTGAACTAAACTTTAAAAGAATCACTAATTAAATAAAAACAAAAATAGGTGCTTAAGTTAATTGGGGAGGTGTAAATTAGTAAAACCTAAAAATAAAAATAAAAAACCCACAAGGATAAACCTAACATAGTAATCCTAATTAATCTAAAAATAACATGAGATGATGAAACTAAAAAAATCTACAGGCGGCGCCTTATTTGATCCTATCAGAATAAACATTTGAATTTAACAAACTGCGGGGATTTTATTGCAATATGGACAAAAAAACGTTTAGAATTGAGATTAGAGTATCACCATGAAAAAAATAAGCTAGTTTGTCCGTGATCAAAAATCAACATTGCAATTAAGTGGGTTTCTTTTATAACCATGGGTTTGAAGTTTTGTGAGTGTGTTATAACCAAAGTGTAGAAATTAGTTGTTGTTGTTAGATTTATTAAAATATAATAAAAAAAATAAGCACGTGGACTCCAGTGATAAAGGAGCTTCTATAAAAGATGGGATTCGAGAAATACCGAATTTAAAATAAATTATATTAAAATAGAAATAAGGTTAGTAATAAATAACAGAAAAATGTTAAAAAATATAACAAACGATATTTGAACTAATGATCTTAAACTTGTAAGCTTTACCTCTATACCAATTGTGATGTCTCATTTGTTTAAAATATAAAGTCACTGAAAATCATATGAAGACTGAGAAAATATTTTCTATTTAAAAAATACAAATAATTTTAAAGTAAATTATATTTTTTAAATAAACAAAATAAATTAATTTTAAAATGTTAGTATAAACAAACCAAAAATTCAAGTTAAAAAAATAATTTGACTGTTAAAAATAGGACGGACAAATTTAGAGTATGATACTAGGGGCCACAACTGTATTATTTTATATTTCTGTTGATGCATGTGAGAGACGATTTATATGATAAATAAGCCGGTGAGATCAAAATAATTGTAAATTTCCTCAAAAAGAATACTAAGTTTATGTTTTCCAAGTTTTAGCACTCATCAAGATTAGTATCAAATAATGTAGATTTCGTCTAACGCAATGTGCATGTTCTATATTAGTAAGGTGCGATGAGATAGATGTAATATTCAATTGCTAAAATATTGGGTATGTCATTCCCCAAATTTGCCTCACTCTTTTTTCAATTTTTTGTCTGAATTGGTCATAAATTTAATGTACCATTCATTGCATTTTGCTTGGCACAATCATCAGGTCAAAGTTCAGTGATTTTGGTTTTAATTAGTTCAAAGTGAATTTTCAAGACGAAATATTATCTGGTAATTATCCGGGTGTATTTCCCATATTTACTTGTGTTGCGGATCATCCCTTTATTTGAGATTCATGGTTGTCATAGTTATTACTTAATTCAGAAGATTGCTTGAATTTGAAGAAAGAGGCAAAATTGGAATAAAACAAATATTTCTTTCATTGGAAATTCAAGTTACATTATGAATCGCTTGGGATACAAGTCAAAAATGTGGATTGCAAGGAAAGAGGAGAAAAATTACAATTTTTTTGGTGCAGTTAACTTTTTGGTCAAACAATGACTTTTCGATCAACTGTTGATTTTCAGACAACTTTCCACCACCGACTCGATTTTGACCCCTGATTTTTTCCTAGACCTATTCCATAATGATTTAACAAAATATTCATCATCATTCATGAGATAATGATTTATGTCACGATTATGCTACATGCAGATTTCCAACAAAAATCAACTCCAGCAAGCCTTCTTTCCATGTCTCTATCTCCATTTTTCGACATCGGTTCGAGCTCATTCTTCCACCGTGATGTTTACCTTGCTACAATGAAAAATACACATCAAATAATAGGCAAATATCATGAATCAAAGTCACCCAAAAGTTGCTCGAAAGTCAAGGAAAATGTTTGCATTTACACTTAGAATTTTTTTACATTTATGCATTAAACTCAAGACATGGTTTCCTCTACTTTCAAGGAAATTTTTTATATGCAAAATTCAGAATTTGATTATCATGGCTTACACCGTCTAAGAGTGCTTATTTTTAACTTAAAAGCACTTCTCAAAAACACTTGCATTCATGCTTTCATTCACCAAAAAGCTTAACCAAAAAACCACCAAAATCAAAGTAAAAACAAAGCAAAATTCAAGTCACAAGCTAGTGATCATTCCATTCAACTCCTAACTTGATATTTTTGCTAAATTCCAACACTTCTATTTTTATCATTTTCCTTTTCACACACTTCTTCTTATTTTGCACTTATATAAAACAAACACATTACATAAATTTAACTTTTAATTTTTTTTCTAGAAATAATTTTAGAATAAAATTAGGATATTAGAGTTAGAATCAATTTTTTTTTTTTAAAAATAGAATTAGTTAGAATAGAAATTTTTTTAGACTACGTTTTGGAATTAAAACTTTAGCTTAGGTATTAGAATTTATTTTAGAACTAGAGTTATCTTTTTACAATATACTCATAGTTTAGATTTTTTTTACGTATTAGAATATAACAGGGTTATTCATATAAGTATTTTTTTCAATTAGAGTTTTATTTTTTTTAATTGATTTTCCTTTAGACTTAGAATTAGATATTTTATGATTGGTCTTTAATTGATTAGATTAATTTTAGATTTAATTAGGACTAAGTTAGTTAACATTAGTTAATTAGAATAGTTTTAGAATAACTTTAGATTTAATATTAGACCTTAGTTAGAATTAGTCTTTAGAACATTTTAGAATAATTATTTAATTCATTCTTTTTATTTAAAATTATTTGTATGTTTAGAATTAGAAATTAAATTAAATTTTAATTTTTGATCTTGCTTTGTTGTTTCTTTTTCTTCGAAGTGCTTGACTTTTATCTTGATTTGCTTTTGATATTAATTCTTGATATTTGACACGTATGTACTCTTTTAATTTTCTTTCCCTTTTTCCTTTTATACTGCCAAATAAAACAAAAAACAATTTCCTTAATCAGTTAATCAAATAAAAAACATTAGTAACTAAGATGCGAAATGGACGCCATAAATCCTAAGTCAATGGTAAAGAGATATTCAGGGTTCATATCCCCTTATTCTGGGTTATTTTGGGTACTCCTCGTATGAGGAGAATATCCATATGACCACTTTCATTCATGGGCTTTAGTTTATTAGCATCACAAACATTTTCATAAATTATTGGATGAAAAAAAGTTGTGACCATCCGAATGCTTGTCATCGTAATAATCCACAACAATACATCAAAACCTTTTTCTTGATAATATCAAAAAACAAACTATTTTCACAAAAGAACTGTTATAATATTTTCTTTAGCAGTATGACTAATAGCTTCGAGCATCCGAACTAGGATTAAACAACTCATGTCTAAACACTTCTAGGATATGATTATAGCTTTGTTCCCTAACAAACACAAACAATTTTTTAGATGAACTACAGAGCTCTGACTTCTCCATTGCACTATGGGGATACAAATGCACGAGGTTTAAACACTGAGGCATGCACGCTAATTAAAAACTTATTTTCAGTTATAAGCAGTAAACCTGTAGAGCTTTTACAACACCTTAGCACACAGATAACCAAAATGGTTCCCATTGAGTATAATGGATGCAAGGGTTGCTAATACCTTCCCCTTGCATAACTGACTCTCGTATCCTTATCTCTTCCCTTTAGGTTTTATTAACATTTTCCCTTCCTCCTAGGATAATTAAAATTCAGTGGCGAGTCTGTCTGTATTTCGAGCGTGTGATGCGTTGGGGTATTTTTCCCGCCGCGACAGTTGGTGACTTTTATGGGGAGTCCTTTTCTGTGAGTATGGCCTAGTTTTAGTTTTCTTTGTGTATTTTAGGTATTTACTTTTCTTGCTTACTGCTTTATTGTTTTATTTATCATATTCATTATTGCATACCTATTTCATATGTACTGTATATTTTGGATATTCTGTATATTTTATTTGTGGGATGGGATTCATGTTACTTGAGAGATAAGCCCACCACCCAGGCTTGAGTACAAACACAAGATAGAATCGTGGATAGTCATGTTGGCTTACTGGATACATATTCTTCTAGGTTGGTACAAGACCCACACCCAGACTAGGTTTGTTTGGGAGTACTATTGTCATGCATGCGTATGCTACGATGATGTATTCTCACTTGGATCCATGACTCTTGGAGGACTTTTAGGAATCATCTTTCTAAGACTAGAGCCCACATGTGAGAGGGATATGGGGTCTTTTTGCAGGAAACCTAGAGCTCCTACCTACCCTATTATTTGTATACTTAGTTATCTCGGACCTTTGAACCTATACTTACTAAGAGAACCAGCTACAATTGTTATCCATAATATACCGAACCTTTGATCCCCGAGTTATTTGCATTATATCTATGCCAGATCTTTGAACATGTCAGACCTTTGAACCTAATGTGTTGCATACCATTGTATTACATCCTCCATCCGGGTCCTACATTGTTCATGCATTCGCATCCATCAAAATATATGTATTTTTCCACTAGAAAAAACCTCATACTACCATTCGTCCATGACCAACTAGCTAATTTCCTTGACACCTATAACGAACTTAAAGAAATTACCAAATATAGTGTGCCACCAACTATCCATTGATCCAACGCTCAAAGCGGTGGCACAACAAAAATACAAGGACGATGAGGAAAAAAGCAAGTCGTCTCAAAGGAAAGTGGGATATTATTGAATGCTGGATTTATTCGAGAAATAAAGTACCCCAATTGGTTATCTAATGTGGGTATGGTTATAAAGAAGACTGCAAAACGACGCATGTGTGTGGACTTTGAAGGATAGAAAAACACTTAGAAAGGGGGGGTTTGAATAAGTGTAGCTTTAAAAACTTGACAGATAAAAATAAATTGCACAGTTATTTTTATCCTGGTTCGTTGTTAACTAAACTACTCCAGTCCACCCCCGCAGAGATGATTTACCTCAACTGAGGATTTAATCCACTAATCGCACGGATTACAATGGTTTTCCACTTAGTCAGCAACTAAGTCTTCCAGAGTCTTCTGATCACACACTGATCACTCCAGGAACAACTGCTTAGATACCCTCTAAGACTTTTCTAGAGTATACTGATCCACACGATCACTCTAGTTACAACCTGCTTAGATAACCTCTAAGACTTCCTAGAGTATTCTGATCCACACGATCACTCTAGTTCCTTACAACTTAATGTAATCAATTCTAAGAGTATTACAATTGCTTCTTAAAAGCTATAATCACAAACTGTGATATTTCTCTTAATCGTTTAAGCTTAATCTCACTAATATATTACAACAGCAATGTAGTGAGCTTTGATGAAGATGAAGATTCTGAGCTTTGAATTTGAACAGCGTTTCAGCAAGTTAATATGAGTTGTTTTGGTGCAGAATCGTTAACCTTGCTTCTCATCAGAACTTCATATTTATAGGCGTTGGAGAAGATGACCGTTGAGTGCATTTAATGCTTTGCGTGTTCCGTACAGCATCGCATTTAATGTTATACGCTTTTGTCAACTACCTCGAGCCTTGTTCACGCTGTGTCTACTGACGTAGCCTTTAGTAGCTTTTAACGTTCCTTTTGTCAGTCAGCGTAGCTTGCCACTTGTACTTTCTTCTGATCTGATGTTTGTGAATACAACGTTTGAATATCATCAGAGTCAAACAGCTTGGTGCAAAGCATCTTCTGATCTTCTGACCTTGAAGTGCTTCTGAGCGTGATACCATCAGAACTTCAGTGCTTCTGTTCTCTTGTTCTTCTGATGCTTCCATAGACCCATGTTCTGATTCTGCTTCGACCATCTTCTGATGTCTTGCCAGACCATGTTCTGATGTTGCATGCTGAACCATTTGAGACAAAGCTTCTGAGCGCTGAATTATGCATACTCTTTATATATTTCCTGAAAAGGAAATTGCATTGGATTAGAGTACCATATTATCTTAAGCAAAATTCATATTATTGTTATCATCAAAACTAAGATAATTGATCAGAACAAATCTTGTTCTAACAATCTCCCCCTTTTTGATGATGACAAAAACATATATAAATGATATGAATTTGCGATCAGAAAGAGCAGACGGCAAAAGACAAATTACACAGCTATAGCATAAGCATATGAATATGTCTCCCCCTGAGATTAACAATCTCCCCCTGAGATAAATAATCTCCCCCTGAAATAAATACTCGAAGAACTTTAATAAAAGACTTCCCTGATTATTTCGGTAGAGACGATCATATAAGCTTCTGTCTTCAGAGAATTCATAGCTTCTGACTTCTGCTTCCATTGGACAGCTTCAGAACTAGAATTTCTTTTAGATCTCTAGAACACTCACAGCTTCTGATTCCTGCTTCCATCTAGGACAGCTTCAGAACTTGAATTTCTTTGATCTTCTGAACATTCACAGCTTCTGACTTCTGCTTCCATCTAGGACAGCTTCAGAACTTGAATTTCTTTGATCTTCTGAACATTCACAGCTTCTGATTTCTGCTTCCATCTAGGACAGCTTCAGAACTTGAGTTTCTTTGATCTTCTGAACATTCACAGCTTCTGATTTCTGCTTCCTTCGGATAGCTTCAGAGCTTTGAATTTCTACCAACATCACTTCATGCTAGATTTGTATCAGAACATTGTTGAATGTACCAGAGCATCATCAGAGCATCTCTACATCCTGAAATGTTACAGAACAAAAACTAAACGACAAAAGTCAGCATGAACGAGTCAGAACATAAAATGTATATTCGAACACATGATATGTATTAGAGCCATATAGGCTGAAATAATGTATCAGAGCAAATAGAATTTTGTCAAAGCAAATAGACAAATATGGATCAAATTCTATTATCAGTGCTTCTGATTTCTGAAGCTTGACAGCACTCAGCTTGCTTCAGTTTCCATGAGTTTATTCTTTTTACAGAATAACACTTCTTATGGTTTTGCTTCTTGTGTTTGCTTTGAAGATTTTCTTCACTTCTTTATACCTGCAAAACACTTAAACCATATAGAACTTGCAGTTCTTGTTAGTAAATGTGTGGGAACTTTACCCAGCAACTGATAGATTAATCAAATCATTTATCATTTATCTTCTCCCCCTTTTTTGTCATAACATCAAAAAGAATATTTCAAAAGATTCAGATGAATAAAACGACAAATAAAATCACTGGAATGTAAAAAAAAAATTTTCATTGATAATCAACAAGAAGGATTACAGGAGAGGAATGCAGGAAAACAGATGCAACAAGGAAAGAAAACTACAAAGACCAAAGGACTAAGATCCTAGCCTACGCAAAATCCGCGCCAGAACATCATGAATCCCGTCCGTGCTTGTAGTTTGCCTTGCCATGAAAGAGCGAAACTCAGCATTGGCTACTTCTTGCGCGTCCAAACGAGAAGCCAGCATAGCTTGATTCTAATGAAGAGTTTCCAAGGTCTCCATCAGAGCTGAGGTTTCACCAGAAGAAGAGGCACCTGAATTTCTGCCAAAAGGGACAGCAATCTCAGCAGGGTGATCTTCTGGGAGATCTTCAGCTTGTGCATCTTCCATTTCCTCATCTGAGTCTGACTCAGAAGTAGCCTTAGCATATTCTGGTTCAGGCAGCTCAGAAGTTCCATCTTCCAGCGCTTGAAGAATAGCTGCTAGGTTTGTTGGAGGAGTAGGACCAGCAACTTCAGCAGGATAAACCACTACTGGAAAGACCATGTGAGGTGCTTTTTCAGACGGGTTCATTCTGAACCAGTTAAACAACCACTGAAAATCTCCAGTCAGCACAGGAAACCATGGTTTCCACACCACGATGTCTCTGCAGAGATTTTCTTCTTCCAACTCATCTGCAGGTATCTTCTTCTCAAGAACACTTCTGTTCCTGATGAGATGGTGATAGCTGCTTTCACCAGCTTCCAGCCGAAGACCACGAATACCAGGAGCTTCAGACATGATCCTTCTCTGAGTGTCTGTAGCCCTAACCAGAAAATCCTGACGAAAGGTATCCCAAAGGTTGCTTGTAGCATACTCATCCAGATGATTAAGGTGAGCAGCACCCAGAATCTCCAACCAGCCATTTACATCAGAATGTAAAAGCTCCAGATATGATTGAGTGGTAGGGGTTGGAGGGTTGATAGTGAACCTGGAGTCGGGAAGAACAACACTGTAGGGATTAGGTGTTCTGGTGGGAAAAGGGTGTGAGAGAGATGAAGAAATGTCTGATGGATGGGTTGAAGGAGAGGAGATATCAGATGGTGAAGAAGGTGGTTCCGAGAGGATGAATGAGGAGGAAGAGGTGGTAGAGGTCTTTGAGGAGGGAGTGATCCTTACTCTTTTTGGTTTGGTTTCTGGTTCAGCAGTTGCCTTTCTCTTTTGTTTCCGATCATTATCTTGATTCCCAGAGCTTGACGATGGATTCATGATGAAGTTGCAGATATTTGAAACTGCTAGGGTTTATGATATGAACGTAAAGAGAGAGAACGAAAAAGAAACTGAATGCAGAGTGAGAGAAATATAAGAGGGAAAAGAAACGTTTGAAGAATATAAAAAGAAAACTGAAAGAGAGTAAATGATAAAAAGCATTTAATGTTACGTGACGTGAGGAGAGATAATAATGACAAAAGACGTGATTTGCACAGTTACCTAAGTAGACGTCCCCTCAACTGCACGCACGCTTGTCCAGGAATAGTGAACACGTGTTTACCATCTGGATAGCCAGTTACAGCTGTTTTGCTTTTAAAGAGATTCTGTATCAACTTAGACAATGAAACGTTAGTAATAACTGAATCACAATTTCTAATTGATTTCAATCAGAACTTCTTAAGAAAAAGATTTCATTTCAGAAGATACCCATATATAAGAACTTCTCATCTTCTAATTCTGGGCTTGTTTCTGAAGACCCATTTTGTGCCGATTATATTGAATCCATCTGGTCTAGGAACAAGATCCCAAACATCATTCCTTGTAAACTGATTCAGTTCTTCTTGCATAGCAATTATCCAGTCTGGATCTTCTAGAGCATGATCAACAGAAGTTGGCTCGATCAAAGATACAAGACCTAATTGACAGTCTGCATTGTTCTTAAGGAATGCTCTTGTTCTGATTGGATCATCCTTCTTTCCAAGAATGACATCTTCTGAATGACCAGAGATGAGTCTGGATAATCTTCTGACAGATGGTTCTTCAGAAATGCTTAGATTCTCCAGAGAAGCTGATACTTGATCTTCAGATTCTTTGCTTCTGAGAAGCTCTGCTTCTGATGCGTTGCTTCTTGGCTCAGCAGCTTCTGATATATCAATATCCCAATCTGCAAAATTATCAAACTGCTTTGGTTTTTCAGAACCAAGCTTATCATCAAACCTGATATTGATTGATTCTTCTACAATCAATGTTTCAGTATTGTATACTCTGTAGCCTTTTGAGCGTTCAGAATATCCAAGAAGGAAACATTTTTGTGCTTTGGAATCAAACTTACCAAGATGATCTTTAGTGTTCAGAATAAAGCATACACATCCAAAAGGATGGAAATATGAAATGTTGGGCTTTTTATTCTTCCACAATTCATAAGGAGTCTTATTTAGAATAGGTCTGATAGAGATTCTATTCTGAATATAGCATGCAGTGTTTATTGCTTCTGCCCAGAAATGCTTAGCCATATTGGTTTCATTGATCATGGTTCTGGCCATTTCTTGCAGAGTCCTATTCTTTCGTTCTACAACTCCATTTTGCTGTGGAGTTCTAGGACAAGAGAAATCATGGGCAATACCATTTTCTTTGAAGAATTCTTCAAAGGATCTGTTCTCAAATTCACCACCATGATCACTTCTAACCTTTATGATTTTACACTCTTTTTCAGATTGAATCTGAATGCAGAAATCAAAGAACACTGAATGAGTCTCATCCTTGTGTTTCAAGAATTTTACCCACGTCCAGCGGTTATAATCATCTACGATGACTAATCCATATTTCTTCCCTCTGATAGATGCTGTTTTGACTGGGCCAAACAGATCAATGTGCAAGAGTTCTAATGGCCTTGAGGTAGAAACAACATTCTTGGACTTGAATGCAGGTTTGGAGAACTTGCCCTTCTGACATGCTTCACAAAGAGCATCTGATTTGAATTTCAGATTAGGGAGTCCTCTGACAAGATCCAGTTTGTTAATCTGAGAAATCTTTCTCAAACTAGCATGACCTAATCTTCTGTGCCAGACCCACTGCTCTTCAGAAACAGACATAAGACAAGTCACCTTCTGACTCATAAGATCTTGCAGATCTGTCTTATAAATGTTGTTCTTCCTCTTGCCTGTAAATAGGATTGAGCCATCCTTCTGATTTACAGCCTTGCAAGACTCTTGATTAAAGATTATATCATAACCATTGTCACTCAATTGACTGATAGATAAGAGGTTATGTGTTAATCCTTCTACAAGAAGTACATTAGAAATGGAAGGAGAGTTACCAGACTTTATAGTTCCAGAGCCAATTATCTTGCCCTTCTGATCTCCTCCAAACTTGACTTCTCCTCCAGACTTAAGCACCAGGTCTTGGAACATAGACCTTCTTCCTGTCATGTGTCGTGAGCATCCAGAGTCCAGGTACCATGACATGTTGTGCTTTGTCCTTTTTGCAGTCAAGGATATCTGCAATAGGAATAATCTTATCCTTAGGTACCCACATTTTCTTGGGTCCTTTCTTGTTAGATTTTCTCAAGTTCTGATTGAACTTGGGTTTAACATTGTAAGCAATAGGAGGAACAGCATGATAATTTTTAATGTGAGTTTCATGATATTTCCTAGGTTGTGTCACATGCTTTTTGGTGTGTGTTATGTGAAAACTTTGAGCATGTGAAGTGTGCCTAATATCATGGGAGTGGCCATACTTGAACTGATCATACAATGGCTTGTATGTGAATTTCATTTCATCAACAGGTTCAAGTTTGTATGGGGTTTCACCCTCAAAACCAATGCCGACTCTTTTGTTTCCAGACACAGCATATATCATAGAAGCTAGCTGACTTCTGCCAATACTTCTAGATAAGAACTTCCTGAAACTTAAATCATATTCTTTCAGAATATGGTTTAGACTAGGAGTGGATTTTTCTGAATCAGAAGGAGATCCAACATTATTGGATAATTTTAAAAGTTTTTCTTTTAATTCAGAATTCTCCAACTCAAGCTTCTTTGTTTCAAATTCAAATAGCTTTTTCAGCTTTTTGTATTTGAGACTAATCTGAGACTTGAGTTCCAGAAGTTCAGTTAGACCGGAAACTAACTCATCTCTAGTAAGTTCAGAAAATACCTCTTCAGAATCTGATTCTGATGTAGATTCTGATCCGTCATCTTCTGTCGCCATCAGCGCACAGTTAGCCTGCTCATCTTCAGAGTCTGAATCATCTTCTGACTCATCCCAGGTTGCCATAAGACCTTTCTTCTTATGAAACTTCTTCTTGGGATTTTCCTTCTGAAGATTTGGACATTCATTCTTGAAGTGTCCAGGCTCATTGCATTCATAGCACATGACCTTCTTCTTGTCAAATCTTCTGTCATCAGAAGATTCTCCACGTTCAAATTTCTTTTAACTTCTGAAGCCTCTGAACTTCCTTTGCTTGGTCTTCCAGAGTTGATTTAGCCTTCTGGAGATCAAAGACAGTTCATCTTCTTCTTCAGATTCTGATTCTTCAGGATCTTCTTCTCTAGCCTGAAAAGCGTTAGTGCATTTCTTGATATTGGATTTTAATGCAATAGACTTACCTTTCTTTTGAGGCTCATTTGCGTCCAGCTCTATTTCATGACTTCTCAAGGCACTGATAAGCTCTTCCAGAGAAACTTCATTCAGATTCTTTGCAATCTTGAATGCAGTCACCATAGGACCCCATCTTCTGGGTAAGCTTCTGATGATCTTCTTTACGTGATCAGCCTTGGTGTATCCCTTGTCAAGAACTCTCAATCCAGCAGTAAGAGTTTGAAATCTTGAAAACATCTTTTCAATGTCTTCATCATCCTCCATCTTGAAGGCTTCATACTTCTGGATTAAAGCTAGAGCTTTAGTCTCCTTGACTTGAGCATTTCCTTCATGAGTCATTTTCAAGGACTCATATATGTCATAGGCCGTTTCCCTGTTAGATATCTTCTCATACTCAGCATGAGAGATAGCATTCAGCAAAACAGTTCTGCATTTATGATGATTCCTGAAAAGCTTTTTCTGATCATCATTCATTTCTTGCCTTGTCAGCTTTACGCCACTGGCATTTACTGGATGTTTGTAACCATCCATCAGAAGATCCCATAGATCACCATCTAGACCAAGAAAGTAACTTTCCAGTTTATCTTTCCAGTATTCAAAGTTTTCACCATCAAATACCGGCGGTCTAGTATAACCATTGTTACCGTTGTATTGCTCAGCAGAGCCAGATGTAGATGCAGGTGTAGACTTTTCACTTTCATCAACCATCTTTTACTGAAGCGTTTTTCTCTTCCTGAATCTTTTCTAAACACGGTTAAGTGCTTGCACCTTAGAACCGGCGCTCTGATGCCAATTGAAGGATAGAAAAACACTTAGAAAGGGGGGGGGGGGGGTTTGAATAAGTGTAGCTTTAAAAACTTGACAGATAAAAATAAATTGCACAGTTATTTTTATCCTGGTTCGTTGTTAACTAAACTACTTCAGTCCACCCCCGCAGAGATGATTTACCTCAACTGAGGATTTAATCCACTAATCGCACGGATTACAATGGTTTTCCACTTAGTCAACAACTAAGTCTTCCAGAGTCTTCTGATCACACACTGATCACTCCAGGAACAACTGCTTAGATACCCTCTAAGACTTTTCTAGAGTATACTGATCCACACGATCACTCTAGTTACAACCTGCTTAGATAACCTCTAAGACTTCCTAGAGTATTCTGATCCACACGATCACTCTAGTTCCTTACAACTTAATGTAATCAATTCTAAGAGTATTACAATTGCTTCTTAAAAGCTATAATCACAAACTGTGATATTTCTCTTAATCGTTTAAGCTTAATCTCACTAATATATTACAACAGCAATGTAGTGAGCTTTGATGAAGATGAAGATTCTGAGCTTTGAATTTGAACAGCGTTTCAGCAAGTTAATATGAGTTGTTTTGGTGCAGAATCGTTAACCTTGCTTCTCATCAGAACTTCATATTTATAGGCGTTGGAGAAGATGACCGTTGAGTGCATTTAATGCTTTGCGTGTTCCGTACAGCATCGCATTTAATGTTATACGCTTTTGTCAACTACCTCGAGCCTTGTTCACGCTGTGTCTACTGACGTAGCCTTTAGTAGCTTTTAACGTTCCTTTTGTCAGTCAGCGTAGCTTGCCACTTGTACTTTCTTCTGATCTGATGTTTGTGAATACAACGTTTGAATATCATCAGAGTCAAACAGCTTGGTGCAAAGCATCTTCTGATCTTCTGACCTTGAAGTGCTTCTGAGCGTGATACCATCAGAACTTCAGTGCTTCTGTTCTCTTGTTCTTCTGATGCTTCCATAGACCCATGTTCTGATTCTGCTTCGACCATCTTCTGATGTCTTGCCAGACCATGTTCTGATGTTGCATGCTGAACCAGTTGAGACAAAGCTTCTGAGCGCTGAATTATGCATACTCTTTATATATTTCCTGAAAAGGAAATTGCATTGGATTAGAGTACCATATTATCTTAAGCAAAATTCATATTATTGTTATCATCAAAACTAAGATAATTGATCAGAACAAATCTTGTTCTAACAGACTTCACTGATCTCAATAACTTCGGAACCATTATACCAAACCAAAACATTTGGTTCAGTTTGGTTAGAGTGACCTTATATAATGGTTCAATTCAGTTTTTTAATAGAATTATATCATTAACAACCCTACCTACACCGGCTCCAGATGGCGGGTATTCAAATGAGGTCCTCTATAACAAGTTATGTTTGGTCGAATCCACCCTGATTCATAACCAACGAGAGAACAAGTTTGAAATGACTTCTATTAAGAGATTGTTGAAAACCCTTATCAAACTCCGGAAGAGCAAATAAGAAGAAGAAGAGGAAAGTGGTGGCGAAGAATATGAAGCGGGGGAAGAAAATGTGGAAATTTCCGAAGGTGGTTAAAGTGTTTCTTATGTTGCTTTTGTTATTATGTTTTTGTTTGAATTTCTAAGTATTTCTTTTCATGCATGTTTTAGTTTGAACAATCTATTTTGCTTAAGTTTGTGTTGTTTTTAAGACATATTGGTAAGTATTATTTTTTATTATTCATATGTTGTTCCTTGTTTATATTTGTGTGATAATCCTTTACATACATCAAGTTATCTTTTATTATCTTTCTCCATTCCATTTTGCTAATGACAAAGGGGGAGAAAAATTATTGTATGTATGTATGTATGTTTCTCTAACAAAATTGCAGCAAGTAAATTCCAAACTCTCATACATGAATCAAGGGGGAGTTTCAAAGGTTAGGGAAAATAAGATTGGATGAAAGTTTCAAGAAAGGGTTGTCATCATCAAAAAGGGGGAGAATGTGAAGTCAAGCTTCCCAATGTGTTTTGATGAAGACAAGCAAACATACAAGAAAGGTTCGCAAAAATGGAATCGATCAAGACATCTAGCAAGTCAAAATTAAATCTCTATCGAGTCTTGAAGAAACCTATGTATGATCTATCGAATTTGTGAAAGTATAGCATTCAACCCTCTATATGCATACAAGTTACCATTATAGCTGTAACCAGTTACCACTTGTTTTTCCTGCGTCCAGTGAGCATTTTATAAGGTGTAACCGGGTGCACCATTTGTGGTAACCAGATACAGTGGGCATATTTTGAATATTTTTGAACGTTGTTAAGGGTGTAACCGGGTACCCCATATATGTGGTAAGCGGTTACCACTGAATCAGTGGCTGAAAATATTGCATTTTTTTATTAAAATGGTTTGTGTCATTTATGACTAAAGCATGACATCCTTTCATGAATTGTACTCATTAGTAGAGGTGTAGAGAGACTATATAAACACAATTTCTTCAGATTTCAAAACACCTCTTTCATCAACAATTAAAATAATTTCAAATCTTTTCATCTTTCAAAATTCATAAGTGTTTCATACCATAATTTTTAGTAAAACTTTCTGCATTTAATTTTCATTAAAAATTATCATAAGTTTCATATCATACACTGTGAACACTTATATACCATTGAGGGAATTGTATGTTTGAAAGGGAAGATCAATCAAGTGATTGATAAATTGTATATTTCATTCCAAACTCTTGTAAAAATTCAAAATACTTGTTGTATCCTTGTTGTCTATGATTGTTGGAAACAAGAGGATTGTTCTCTTAATGTACTTAGTGAAAATCCAAGAGGATTGTTCTTGGTGGTTGTGTTGGTCGTGTACCAGTCCAAACAATAGTGAAATCTCTTTCGTGTTAAAAGGCTGGAGTAATCTCGGACTGTGAGAGGAACCAAGATACATCCTTGCGTTCTTTATTTTTCTACTTTATGACTTTCATAACTTTACCGTAAACTAGAAAAATATACTACCTTCATCACTAAAAACCAGAAAAGTTTAAAGTACCTAATTCACCCCCCTCTTAGGCGCACTCCTAACTTACAAGATTCCGTATAGAGGTTTTGTTAGCCTTACCCAGATATTTTAAGATTTGTTTGTGGTAACCGGCCATGGTCATGAGGTCTTTATCTTCATCACTTTGAAAGAGTCTAGAAGGGCCAGCACTAGGACCTAATCCACACTCAATTTATCAATGTCAAAACCGTAAATCGAAGACGGGCTATCCGTCTAGTAACACGGGAAGAGATGGATTTCATCCATCGCGTACAAGACACAGGGACACCTACTCCCACTTTTAACACGGAGGAGCCTGTCTTTGAATCCATTGTACTTAGAGGTATAGGCTTGGAAAAAACTCATGTTAGGTGACCCGTTGATGGAAACCCATATGCCCTTATCCGCCATTTTTAGTTTGAAAAATGAAAAGAACAGCGCTTCACACACCATTTCAAAAGTTTTTATAAATCCTTAACCATCGGTGCACAACTGAGAGCGTGCTATGTTTAAAGCGTTTAAGAGATCGGCCTCGAAGTTGGTGAAGGGTATTTCGATTTTGAAATATTTGAGTACCCCTAAATAAAAATAAAAGTACGCATCGGTCACACCCCTAGGCAAGTAGAGGCAAACTTTTTCACCGTCCTTGCATGGTTCTAGCACCACATCCTCTTCGTTCCTAGTGGATGAGAGGCTCATTCTAGAACGGAGTTTAGAGATATCATGGGTGTCCACTTTGTTGTGGCCATAACTTAGAACTTCTGTATCAAGACTTCGACAGAATCTGAGGAGAGGGACTCGGAATCAGTGTCGCTAAGAGGCAAAAATACATCACTATAAGCTTCTCTAATGATTTCGTCCAAATCTTCCCTCCCCTAATGTCCCTCGCACTCTTTCATGCATTTTTCTAGAGTTCACTTCTCTCTTGGGCATTTCATGGAACAAGTGCATTCCCCAAGTCGTCGCACTCTCGTATGAGCACCATGATCCACAAATTAAAAGACAAAAATAAAGTATAGATTACCTTAGTGATGAAAGAAAAAGTTTGAAGACACGTTGATAAAGAAAAAGAGGCAGAGTTGAGAGAATCCTTGGAGAAAATAAAGTAGGTAATTGATGAGGAGAAGGCGAAGGAGAGGGGTTTTTAAACCTATTGGAGGAGTTAAAGAGGCTATGGGATAGGGTCATGATGGTAGGGATTTCCCCATAAAATCATCATTATAAGTGAAGGTGAATAGATGTTGATGGGACACACGACCATATTTATTTTTTAAAAACCAACTAACACACTTATTCACCAAGTAACCGTTGGATTTGGGAGTAGTCAGTTAAGGACATCGGCTACAAAATTTTAAGGTTCCTTGGCCAAACACATCAGCCTAATAGGTCTCGTGATCGAGGGCTTATGTACACCCTAAAATTCTCAAAGACGATTTACAAGTCAGAAGAGGAACATATGCTAAAGGAAGGCAAAGGGGTAGCATGTAGGACTGGACTCGGACATAAGGAATAATGAACCTAATCGGGGTCGGGACGTAAAGTTGGGGTGGAGGAGGATTGCTTTAAGCCCAGGGCCGATGAACGAATTTAAAGGGAATGAGGCACACGTCTAGTCTGGGGAAGAGGTGCCAAGCCGGTGTGACGATTATGGTAGCCTGAAAGATGCACGAAGGTTACAAAAATAAAGGAGGAAAATGTTACACCCTCGTCAATATGACCGCGAATGTTAGGAAAGACTTTTTATTACTACATCTGAAGGGTTTTTGCCCAAGGGGTGGAAAAGGTTAAATATAAAAGGTGAGTCTCCCATGCAGAAAAGGATGGACAATACGCAAAACATAGAAACGCATCCAATAGCTTTGAGAGCACAAGAACAACTTCAGCCTTACTTGATTCACTTTAGGAAGGTTATCCAAAGGTGTTCGACAGGAACAAAACCATCCATACTTTTCTCACACTCTCTCTCTATTTGTATTCATTTGTAACAGCTAGTAGCCTAGCACTAAGAATCAAGGTACTTTGTTCATGTGGACTGAGTAGAGGTGTTATTCTTCGTTTAATGCTTCTAATCGTTCTTATAATTCTGCATCAAAAAGGTGTTAATTGCCACAAGAGATAGTAGTTTCTATCACTAGTCATGCATTATTCGTAAGGATTGACTTGGGGGAAATTTTATTTTCCGTTGAATTTTTATCTCGAATTTCCTTCATGCATTGTATGAAGACGAAGCGTCTAATATGAGGTACTTGATCTTGATTGTGTTTGCGCTCACCTCCAACCCAAACTTCGTCTCAAGTATTATATGGCCTTTCGCCTGTACATGCTTGTCTACGAGACCTACCAAGGAACCTCTAAATGCTTAGATGTCATCTGAATCAAGCAAGCGTGTTCTAGAATAGGATGTTCGTTGAGCTTCTATGGCCAATCAACACTCGTTTTATGTCCCAATTATTATATTGCACCGTAATGACCATGTGGTCATTATTATGAGAAAGGATACTCATGAAACCATTGTTGGAAAAGATAATCTTGGACTCTGGCTCCTTCTCCAAGTATGTATTAGGACCAACGAGAATGATGATTGTTGTCAAAACTTCCTAACGTACTTTCAAAAGAAAGAACTAGATTCTCCAACACCTACAAATCCTCTTACGATGATGTAGATGATGGTATCTGAGCCTTGTTTCGCCATCCTTCCTTCTGTTGAAGTTGATGGAAGTGATTGGTGAATGAAAATGAATGTGACCTATGTTAGTTTTATCGGGACTCATGGTGGACGCCAATTATACTTGCTAAAAATGTACAATAAAAATAACGTTGTAGTTGATGGGTTGTATCATGTATGTAATGGTTAAGGTTATTAATGGTGTTAGAACTAACTCGCCCACAGTAGTCACAAACAGTGTATCTATGAGTTTTTAGTGAATAATAATCTCTCATTTTCTAACCTAAAGTTGTACTATTTATAGAGATTATTTAGGTCTGAATTCTTACACCAAGGTAGTGGTCATTCTTCCTATTTTTTCAGGAGTGTGAATATGTGAGAATCGTTTCCCCCTATATAATCATGGGGGACATTATTTTTCTCCTTTACTGATTTACCTATTTCATTAGCTCATGTCATTAGCTCATTTCATTATCATTCACAATTAATATTTATCATTTATCATTCAAATTTTAACTATTAATCATCTTCTATCTAAGACATATTAACGTGATCACCATAACAAATTAAAAGCCAAGAGAATGGATTATCAATTACAATTTCACTCGTATTGACTATTTAAATCCTAGTTCTTAATTGTGTACATGAGTCACATGTATTGACTATTTAAACCCATGAGCTAGTTCTTGTCACTCCATCCCAATTACAATTTCGACACAACAATGACTACCACCACCACCACTGCCACCACCTGTTTCCTCTTCTTCCTTCTTCCTCTTCTCATAACCACCATCATATCTCCGGTAGCCTCTGCCGGTAAAGGACAATGGCAGCTACTACAAAAAAACATCGGCGTTGTAGCCATGCACATGCAACTCCTTCACAACGACAGACTAATCATATTCGACCGGACTGACTTCGGTCGTTCCAACATTTCTCTACCGGATGGAAAGTGTCGTAATGACCCAAAAGAAGCCGTCGTTAAAACTGATTGCACTGCCCATTCAGTCGAATACAATGTCATATCCAACACTTTCCGTCCATTGTTTGTTCAAACAGATGTTTGGTGTTCTTCTGGTGGGGTGAACCCGTCCGGAACACTAGTCCAAACAGGTGGTTTCAATGACGGTAACCGCACCATTCGAACCTTTGAACCTTGTAATAACTGTGATTGGCAGGAATTTGACAGCGAACTTCTTGCTTCGAGATGGTATGCTACTAATCATATTCTGCCGGACGGAAGTCAAATTATCATCGGCGGTAGAAGACAATTTAACTATGAATTTTATCCCAAAAACAACATTGGTGCAAAAAAATTATATAGTTTGCCATTTTTGGCACAAACTAATGACCTTGGTACAGAGAATAATTTGTACCCTTTTGTTTTTCTCAATGTTGATGGCCACCTCTTCATCTTTGCTAACAATAGAGCCATCCTCTTCGATTATAATAAGGTAGTTTCATTCATCTAATCATTAATATTATAAACAAATATTCACTATTATTTTTGTGTGTATTGTTTATTTGTGACTTATACTTTGTCACGTTCTAATTTTAATGCATTTCTTGAAATGTCAAAGCATGTGTGAAGATGTTTTTCTTTCCATTCTACTTTTAAATTTTTGCTACATTGGATTGACGATGTTTTTTGAATTTGTGTTCCAAAAATAACCAGAATCAAGTGGTGAAAACATTTCCACAAGTACCAGGTGGAGATCCTAGGAGTTATCCAAGCACAGGTTCTAGTGTTTTGTTACCATTAAAAAATCTTCAATCAAGAGCTATAGAAGCTGAAGTTTTGGTTTGTGGTGGAGCACCAAAAGGATCATATCAAAGAGCCGTAAAAAAAGAATTTCTCGGAGCTTTGAATACGTGTGCCCGAATCAAAATAACCGACCCGGAACCGGAATGGGTAGTTGAAACCATGCCAGAAGGTAGAGTCATGAGTGATATGGTAATCCTTCCAAACGGTGACGTTTTGATAATTAACGGAGCTGGTTCAGGTACAGCCGGTTGGGAAATCGGACGGGAACCGGTTTTGAACCCGGTTCTTTATAAAACAAAAAACCGAACCGGTTCACGGTTCGAGTCACAAAACCCGTCTAATACACCACGAATGTATCATTCTAGTGCTGTTTTGGTTCGTGATGGAAGGGTTATTATTGGTGGTAGTAACCCTCACTTTGGTTATAGTTTTGGTAATGTTTTGTTTCCAACTGAACTTAGTCTTGAAGCTTTTTCACCTTCTTATCTTGAACCGGGTTTCTCGAATGTTCGTCCGAGGATTGTGTCTTCTATTATAGGGTCACAAAAGTATGGTCAAAAGTTGAAGTTGAGGTTTCAGGTGAAAACAAAGTTGGATCAGAATTTGGTTTATGTTACAATGTTGGCGCCGTCTTTTAACACACATTCCTTTTCGATGAATCAGAGGTTGTTGGTGTTGGACTCAAATAAAGTGGTTAAGGTGAAAAAAACAACGTTTGAAATTGTGGTTTCTATGCCTGGTTCATCTGTTCTTGCACCTCCTGGTTTTTATATGTTATTTGTGGTTCATAAAGAAATTCCTAGTGAAGGTGTTTGGGTACATATAGTTTGATTTTCAAAATGTAATTATATATGATATGTGAAATAATAAATTTGTTTGTATCTTATAAAAGAAAATGTTTATAACTAACTCTCTCTAATTAATGAGAGAGTTTTTTGAGATTTATTTGGTCTCATTTGCAGATTGTTATTTTGTTGTTGTTGTGAGGTCTCAAATAATTGGTTTACCCTTGTATAAAATGCCTGTATTTTTTATATTAGTTGATATATTTAATATTGTCATTTAAATTTCGCATTGTGTATGTGTTATAAAGCTACATAAGTATTTCTAAAATAAAATTACACAAGTAACAATAACAAAAATTGAGAGAATTGAGATTAACAATTGGATTGTATTATTTCAATTAATTTTAATAGATATTAAAGGAGATAAAGAAATACCTAGAATGAAAGACTTATTTATACAAGCATGTTCATGTATTAACACTAAAACATAAAATGCTCCCACGTTGATAAGAAATAGTCACGTTTTATGTGTAAGAGTTGGAGCAAGTACTTTCCAGCTTGTGTGTCTTTTTTATACTTGACTCCTCACTATTACTATTACAAGTATATCTATTTTATTTTGGACACGAATGGTCATGTTTTAATGAAGGTCGAAGGATATCATGAACAACTATCATCTTATTTTTAAAATTTTAAATAACCGAAAGAATAAGCGAAAAGATTATTGATTCGATCTCCGACAATAATTTTTTTTTTCAAAATTATCTAGCATGCTATGTACGACTCGGGTTTATTTGATAACCGAGGAAAAAAATGCAAATATTTACGTCGAATTTTGTTAATAATGATGGGTATAACCAATTTTTTTATGCTAACTCTCATTTTGACTAACCTGATTTATTTTTTTACACAAAACCTACAAATTATATGACAAAATCAGATAATTTGTATTTTATATAGAATATAACACAGAATATCACATTTACATTGTTTACAAAAAAAATAAATGTATAATGCTTATAATGACACAAAACATCTACTAAATGAGCCTATAAATATTTGACCTTTTACATATCAAGAAAAACTATCGTTTAGGAGTTTCATGATAAGATAGTTGGGAATGCACCGACCCAACGTGATTGGATGTCATTTATATCTTCTTGTAGGAATGATATTTCGTCGCTAAACCCCTATAATTTGAACAAAATTTAAATTATGATAAGCTAACAACAACAACAATTTAAAGTTAACGCAAATGTCAAAATTTTATGTTAAAGTATGAGAACAATGAATATAAATTGAAATCACCGTAAAAATTATACTTACGAGCACCACAATTGTATTACAGGCATGTCTAGGCAATCATCTCCCTTCAAAAATTTTGTTGTGAATTCAATGCCACGAACAAAGTATAAAATAAGGGATGAATAAAGGACAAGGAAGAAGATGAGAACACAAATATTGGTTATAACTGCTATTCTTTTACTTTCTCTTAAAACAAGATTACAAGTTTACAAGAATAACAAATAACCTCTCTCACCCTAAATTAGGATTTGCAGCTTAGCAATGATGAAAGACTAGTATGCTATTTATAATAAAACCTAACATACTAACTAATGGGCTTTTTCCACAAGGCCCATTACACAAGTCAACTTAATAAACAAGCTAACTTAACAAATTAGGGTTTAAACACTAAAACCTAATTTAACATGCTAACAACCCTAGCATCTTCGACACAAGCATGTGAACAACCTTCGACTTCATGCTTAACCCTGTCGAACCAAGAAGCTACCCTTCGGCCATACTAGAGTTCGATCCAATATCTCACAAATCTCCACCTTGGATCTAACTCTACAACATCAAGGGAACAAACTAGCTTTCTTCATGCAGCTTTAGCAACTGCATACAGTGGAAAAACTTGCAACTCAGTAATGTCTTGGTGATCATATCAGCAGCATTGTCTTCAGTTGAAACCTTCAGTACTTGGACTTCTCCACGCTCGATTACTCCTCTGACGAAATGCAGCCTCACATCAATGTGCTTAGTTCGCTCATGATATGCTGAATTCTTCGACAGGTGTATTGCATTTTGACTATCACATTTAACAGTGATACCTCGACCTTGAAGTTTCAGCTCCTTCACAAAACCTTCAAGCCACAATGCTTCTTTCACAGCTTCAGTTAATGCAATATACTCCGCTTCAGTGGTTGATAGAGCAACAACCTTCTGAAGTGTTGCCTTCCAACTAATTGCTGTGCCAAACTAGTGAAAACATATCCAGAAATAGATTTTCTGGAATCCATACAACCTGCATAATCAGAGTCGACATATCCTCCAATTACTGCTTTACCATCTTCACCCAAGGCTCCACCATAAATTAGGACTCTTTTCAGAGACCCATTTATGTACCTTAAAATCCACTTCAATGCTTGCCAGTGAGCCTTTCCAGGATTCGCCATGTACCTGCTTACAAGACTTACTGCATATGTTATGTCGGGTCTAGTACAGACCATAGCATACATCAAAGAACCAACTATATTAGCAAATGGGATGCTATTCATATAGGCTCTTTCGACATCAGTACTGGGACACTGATCAATACTCAGCTTGAATTGAGGGTTTGTCGGAGTCACAACTGGCTTCGAATTCGACATACCAAACTTTTCAAGAATCTTCCGTAGGTATACCTCTTGAGATAAACATAACTTAGACTTCTTTCTATCTCTTCGAATGTCAATTCCAAGAATTCTAGAAGCAGCTCCCAGATCCTTCATATCGAACTCCTTATTGAGTTCAGCCTTCACCCTCGTCACATCTTCAACATTGTTGCTTGCTATGAGAATATCATACACATAAAGCAACAAAATAACAAATGAATTACCAGGTCAAAATCTGAAGTAAACGCAGTGGTCGAATTGACTTCTAATGAAACTTATGTGTGCCATGAACTTGTCGAATCTCTTATTCTACTGTCGAGGAGATTGTTTCAGCCCATACAAAGATCTCTTTAACTTGCACACATAATCTTCCTTCCCCTTTTCGACATACCCTTCAGGTTGCCTCATCAGGATCGTTTCATCTAGATCACCATACAAGAACGCAGTCTTCACATCCATTTGTTCCAGTTCAAGATCGAACTGTGCTACCATGGCAAGTAACATTCGAATGGACCTATGCTTCACAACAGGAGAAAACACATCATTGAAGTCGACACCTTTTTTCTAAGTGAAACCCCTTGCAACTAACCTTGCCTTGTATCTTTTCGACATCACTCCTTCAATTCCTTCCTTAACTTTGAAAATCCATTTACAGCTGACTAACCTTGCCCCAACAGGTTTCTTGATCAGTTCCCAAGTATGATTATCATGAAGAGATTTCATCTCATCATCCATGGCCTTCAGCCATTTAGTCTTATTTCGACTCCTCATAACTTCCTTGTAGTCTCTAGGTTCTTCGTCCAGAACCTCACTTGCAGAGATTAAGGCATAAGCTATAAGATCTGCATACCCAAGCCTCTGCGGTGCCTTTATGACTCTTCTCGACCTATCTCTCGACAATAGGTAGTCATCGTCAGTTTCCTCAACTTCCTCAGCATCTTCTGCTTCTTCTTCGACTTCATCAGGGATATGCAATTCAGCATCAACATGCTCCACCTTAACAGGAATCTCTACTTGTTCCAGCTCTTCGTCAGATGTTTCTGTACTTCGACCAACATCATCCGTTTTCTTAAAAGCCATTTCAGCTTCATTGAAAACTACATCTCGACTGGTGATACACCTCCTGTGACCTGGCTCTAGGCACCATAGCCTATAAGCTTTGACTCCTTCTGGGTATCCCATGAACATGCATTTCAGAGCTCTAGGTTCGACCTTGTCTTGCCTAATGTGAGCATAGGCTACGCAGCCAAATACTCTCAGTTTGTCGAGATCTGGTGGATGTCCCGACCAAACTTCTTCAGGTGTCTTCATATCTAACGCTGTCGAAGGACATCTGTTTATCAGATATGTTGCTGTCGAAACAACCTCAGCCCAGAACACCTTTGTTAACCCCGCACTAGTCAACATGCATCTGACTCTCTCCAAAATAGTTCGATTAAACCTTTCAGCCAAACCATTTTGTTGTGGAGTACCTGCAGTAGTTCTTTGCCTTGCAATACCAGAGGCAGCACAAAAACTGTCGAATGCCTCATTGCAAAATTCCAGGCCATTGTCGGTTCTTAACCTCTTGACCTTTCTGCCAGTCTGATTTTCAACCAGAGTCTTCCAACTTTTGAAATTCTCAAAAGTTTCATCCTTAGTCTTCTGGATGAATACCCATAATTTTCTAGAATAATCATCTACTATGGATAGAAAATACCTTGCTCCTGAATGTGATGGACACCTTGCAGGCCCCCAAAGACCAGCATGGATGTAATCAAGGGATCCATGTGTTCTTTGTTTACCTTTGTTGAACTTCACTCTGCAAGATTTTCCAAGTACACATGGTTCACAAAACTTCAGCTTTTCGACTTTGTCTCCACCAAGCAGATTTTGTTTCCCTAATTCGACCAGACCCCTTTCACTGACATGGCCCAATCTCATGTGCCAGATTTCTGTTTTCGACAAAGGTTTCGTGGATGCATTATTTGTCAAACCACTTATAACTTCAGCCTCAAGGGTATACAAGCCTTGTTTCTTCACGCCTCTCAAGACTTCCTTTGAACCCTTCATGACTCTTAGGATACTGCTCTCTCATTGGAAAACATATCCTTTCTTATCGAATTCACCAAGAGAAAGCAGATTTCTATTCAAATCAGGAACATACCTGACTTCAGTCAACAACCTTATTGACTCATCATGGAGCTTGAATCTCACAGATCCAACACCTGCAATCTTGCAAGCCTTGTTGTTTCCCAGCAATACTGATCCACCATCTTGATCACATAATTCCTCGAACAAGTCTTTGTTTGGAGTCATGTGCCAAGTGCAACCTGAATCCATAACCCACTCCTTCTTAGAGTCACTACTTGAAACCACAAGAACATCAGATGATTCAAAATCATCTTGAACAATGGCAGCGTTGCCATTATCCTTACCTCCATGATATTTCAGGCGTTCAGGGCACACCTTTCTTGTGTGACTCTCCTTCTTAAAATGGTAGCAACGAATGCCAGATGCTTCACCACTGTGAGACTTCGACTGGCTTTATCCTTTCTTCTTGTCGAACTTACCATCCTTTCATAAGAGTTTTCCTTTAACGGCCAAACCTTCGCCAACAGTCGAAGGTTTATGCTCCTTTTGTTCATTCAAGTCCTTAGAGTACAAGGCTGATTGAACTTCTTCAAACGTCAGGGAATCCCTTCCATACAAGAGAGTTTCTTTGAAGTGAGCATGTGATCGAGGCAAAGAACACAATAGTAACAACGCTTGATCTTCATCATCGATCTTCACAACAATATTTTCAAGATCAAGAATCAGCTTGTTGAACATATCCAACTGCTCAGCCAATACTTTGTCTTCAATCATCTTGAATGAATACAAAGCTTGCTTCAGGTAGAGTCGATTTACCAGCGATTTGGTCATACACAAACTTTCAAGTTTCACCCATAACCCTGATGCCGTCGTCTCCTTTGATACCTGCCGGAGAACCTTATCACCAAGGCTCAACAGAATTGCGCTGTGTGCTTTCTCGATCATATTCGTCTTCTGCGCTGCCGTCAATTCTGCATTCATGGCTGCCTCTCCCTTCAACGCTTCCAAACAACCCTGCTGAACCAGTAGGGCTTTCATCTTCAAGCGCCACAGACCGAAATCATTCACTCTGGTGAACTTTTCAATCTCATACTTTGTTGAAGGCATCTTCTCCACGCTCACCGCACCAATTTGTTGTGAATTCAATGCCACGAACAAAGTATAAAATAAGGGATGAATAAAGGACAAGGAAGAAGAGGAGAACACAAATATTGGTTATAACTGTTATTCTTTTACTTTCTCTTAAAACAAGATTACAAGTTTACAAGAATAACAAATAACCTCTCTCACCCTAAATTAGGATTTACAGCTTAGCAATGATGAGAGACTAGTATGCTATTTATAATAAAACCTAACATACTAACTAATGGGCTTTTTCCACAAGGCCCATTACACAAGCCAACTTAATAAACAAGCTAACTTAACAAATTAGGGTTTAAACACTAAAACCTAATTTAACATGCTAACAACCCTAGCATCTTCGACACAAGCATGTGAACAACCTTCGACTTCATGCTTAACCCTGTCGAACCAAGAAGCTACCCTTCGGCCATACTAGAGTTCGATCCAATATCTCACAAATTTCATAACAACACTCTTATGAAGCATATATTCTTGTTCTGGTTCATGTTTTAATTTAAATTCGCAAATGTTTGGAATCTCGTCTATCATCCTTGATAGTCTCTGAGTGTTATCTAGTTGAGGGTGGTGTGGTCGCAATATTGTGATGCAAGGCACAATAACTATCTTTCGTGCTTGCACCACCACCCATAACAACTTTCTCATGCAAGTCCAACTAATTTAGATTTGGATGGTTGAGTACACCCATTGCTTTCAATTTCTGTATCATAAAAACAACTGAATACAATATAAAAATTAAAATTCACAAACAATAACAACAACACACAACAAAAATATTTTAAATTATACTTATACCTCAATGAGATCACAGATACATTTCTCTAAGTCAACCTCAGCCAACCTCTCTTGCTCCTACTGCACCTCCTGCAACATCTTCTACCGTTCCTCCTTCAACATCCTCTCTCACTCCTTCTGCAACATCATCTCTCAATCCTCCTAATTCCACTTCTCCCGCTCTTGTTATAATACCTCCCCTTGAAGGATAGAAAAACACTTAGAAAGGGGGGGTTTGAATAAGTGTAGCTTTAAAAACTTGACAGATAAAAATAAATTGCACAGTTATTTTTATCCTGGTTCGTTGTTAACTAAACTACTCCAGTCCACCCCCGCAGAGATGATTTACCTCAACTGAGGATTTAATCCACTAATCGCACGGATTACAATGGTTCTCCACTTAGTCAGCAACTAAGTCTTCCAGAGTCTTCTGATCACACACTGATCACTCCAGGAACAACTGCTTAGATACCCTCTAAGACTTTTCTAGAGTATACTGATCCACACGATCACTCTAGTTACAACCTGCTTAGATAACTTCTAAGACTTCATAGAGTATTCTGATCCACACGATCACTCTAGTTCCTTACAACTTAATGTAATCAATTCTAAGAGTATTACAATTGCTTCTTAAAAGCTATAATCACAAACTGTGATATTTCTCTTAACGTTTAAGCTTAATCTCACTAATATATTACAACAGCAATGTAGTGAGCTTTGATGAAGATGAAGATTCTGAGCTTTGATTTGAACAGCGTTTCAGCAAGTTAATATGAGTTGTTTTTGGTGCAGAATCGTTAACCTTGCTTCTCATCAGAACTTCATATTTATAGGCGTTGGAGAAGATGACCGTTGAGTGCATTTAATGCTTTGCGTGTTCCGTACAGCATTGCATTTAATGTTATACGCTTTTGTCAACTACCTCGAGCCTTGTTCACGCTGTGTCTACTGACGTAGCCTTTAGTAGCTTTTAACGTTCCTTTTGTCAGTCAGCGTAGCTTGCCACTTGTACTTTCTTCTGATCTGATGTTTGTGAATACAAAGTTTGAATATCATCAGAGTCAAACAGCTTGGTGCAAAGCATCTTCTGATCTTCTGACCTTGAAGTGCTTCTGAGCGTGATACCATCAGAACTTCAGTGCTTTTGTTCTCTTGTTCTTCTGATGCTTTCATAGACCCATGTTCTGATTCTGCTTCGACCATCTTCTGATGTCTTGCCAGACCATGTTCTGATGTTGCATGCTGAACCCTTTGAGACAAAGCTTCTGAGCGCTGAATTATGCATACTCTTTATATATTTCCTGAAAAGGAAATTGCATTGGATTAGAGTACCATATTATCTTAAGCAAAATTCATATTATTGTTATCATCAAAACTAAGATAATTGATCAGAACAAATCTTGTTCTAACAATCTCCCCCTTTTTGATGATGACAAAAACATATATAAATGATATGAATTTGCGATCAGAAAGAGCAGACGGCAAAAGACAAATTACACAGCTATAGCATAAGCATATGAATATGTCTCCCCCTGAGATTAACAATCTCCCCCTGAGATAAATAATCTCCCCCTGAAATAAATACTCGAAGAACTTTAATAAAAGACTTCCCTGATTATTTCGGTAGAGACGATCATATAAGCTTCTGTCTTCAGAGAATTCATAGCTTCTGACTTCTGCTTCCATTGGACAGCTTCAGAACTAGAATTTCCTTAGATCCCTAGAACACTCACAGCTTCTGATTCCTGCTTCCATCTAGGACAGCTTCAGAACTTGAATTTCTTTGATCTTCTGAACATTCACAGCTTCTGATTTCTGCTTCCATCTAGGACAGCTTCAGAACTTGAATTTCTTTGATCTTCAGAACATTCACAGCTTCTGATTTCTGCTTCCATCTAGGACAGCTTCAGAACTTGAGTTTTCTGGATCTTTAGAACATTCACAGCTTCTGATTTCTGCTTCCCTCGGATAGCTTCAGAGCTTTGAATTTCTACCAACATCACTTCATGCTAGATTTGTATCAGAACATTGTTGAATGTACCAGAGCATCATCAGAGCATCTCTACATCCTGAAATGTTACAGCACAAAAACTAAACGACAAAAGTCAGCATGAACGAGTCAGAACATAAAATGTATATTTGAACACATGATATGTATCAGAGCCATATAGGCTAAAATAATGTATCAGAGCAAATAGAATTTTGTCAAAGCAAATAGACAGATATGGATTAAATTCTATTTTCAGTGCTTCTGATTTCTGAAGCTTGATAGCACTCAGCTTGCTTCAGTTTCCATGAGCTTATTCTTTTTACAGAATAACACTTCTTATGGTTTTGCTTCTTGTGTATGCTTTGAAGATTTTCTTCACTTCTTTATACCTGCAAAACACTTAAACCATATAGAACTTGCAGTTCTTGTTAGTAAATGTATGGGAGCTTTACCCAGCAACTGATAGATTAATCAAATCATTTATCATTTATCTTCTCCCCCTTTTTTGTCATAACATCAAAAAGAATATTTCAAAAGATTCAGATGAATAAAACGACAAATAAAATCACTGGAATGTAAAACAAAGAAACTTTTCATTGATAATCAAAAGATATTACAAAAGGTTCTTATGTTTAACAAGATGAGAAACATTCCTAGCAAATACATAAAAAGTCATCCCAAGAGGAAATGACTACAAAAATTAAAAACAGCACCCTAGCAAGACACACTCTGTGTCAACCCATCAAGAATCCCTGTGGACTCTTGTCTTCCAGACTAGAACCTCCACTGTAGGAGAGATCCAAGAGACCAAAGAGGAAGAGAGGGACAGTTCACAGACAGAGAGCTAATGTTGCAAACGGGGCTTTTCCTTAACATAGAAGTTAAGAATATTATTCTTAACCTCTTCCCATAACTCAAGAAAGTCTTCTGTCTTTGGGTGAAAGTTGATAACAACATCAAAGAAGAGGTCTGACTTGAGAGGTATTAGGAGAGCCATCCCGAGATATGCAGAGATCTGTCGCCTTTGAGTCATAGATCTTCAACAGGCTTAGGGTGAACGCTAGGTTTGAGCTAGGATTTTTAAAAGAAAGAAAAAAACTTGTTTGAGCAAGAGACGAAAACGGAAGAAAGAGAGAAAAAAACTTGATGAGGAATGCAAAGAGATAGAGAAAGAGAACACAGATAGAGTGTAAAAGAGAAAATATATGAGGGAAGGAGAAGCGTTTGAAGAGTATTTAAAAGAGAATAAAATGAAACGAATGATGAATAGCATTTAATGTTACGTGACATGAGGAGAGATAATAAAGACAAATGAGGTGACTAGCACAGTTACCTATGGTCGGCGTCCCTTCAACTGCACGCGCGCTTATCCATGAATAGTAACGACAGGTTTACCATCCCGAGATAAAACGTTACAGCTGTTTTGCTTTAAAAGAGGTTTTGAATCAACTTAGACAATGAAACGTTAGTAATAACCGAATCATAATTTCTAAAAGATTTCAATCAGAACTTCTGATTTTAAAAAAAATTCACATTCATTTCAGAAGATACTCATACGTAAGAACTTCTCATCTTCTCATTCTGGGCATAAATCCATACTGATGTTATTCAGAATGAACTTAAACCTATCTTCAGCCAGGGGTTTTGTAAAGATATCAGCCCATTGATGGTCTGTATCCACAAAGTTTAAAGATATAACACCCTTCTGAACATAGTCCCTTATGAAATGATGTTTAATCTCAATATGTTTAGCCTTTGAATGAAGAATAGGATTCTTAGATAAACATATAGCAGAAGTATTATCACAGAATATAGGAATGTTACTCTCATATATCTGATAATCTTCTAACTGACTCTTCATCCAGAGCATCTGTGTACTACAACCAGCAGCAGCGACATATTCTGCTTCTGTTGTTGATAGAGCAATAGTTGCTTGCTTCTTGCTATACCAAGAGATCAAATGACTTCCAAGAAATTGGCAACTTCCTGAAGTACTTTTTCTTTCAATTCTGTCTCCAGCATAGTCAGCATCGCAGAATCCTACTAAGTTGTATTCTTTAGATTTTCTGTAAACTAAGCCAACATTAGTAGTACCTTTCAGATACCTTAGAATTCTCTTAACAGCAGTTAAATGAGATTCTCTAGGATCTGATTGGAATCTAGCACACAAACAAACACTGAACAGAATGTCAGGTCTAGAAGCAGTCAAATATAGAAGAGATCCAATCATACCTCTGTATAACTTCTGATCTACCTTCTTACTTACCTCATCCTTACCTAGGATGCATGTTGGATGCATAGGAGTTTTGGCTTCTTTGCAGTCTAGAAGATTAAACTTCTTCAGAAGTTCCTTCACATACTTGGTTTGGTGAACATACGTTCCTTCTGATGTTTGATTTATTTGTATTCCAAGGAAATACTTGAGTTCTCCCATCATGCTCATTTCAAACTCAGCCTGCATAGACTCAGCAAACTCCTTTCCAAGTGTAGCATTAGATGTTCCAAAAATAATATCATCTACATATATTTGACAAATTAAAATATCCCTTTTAAAGGTTTTACAAAAGAGAGTAGTGTCCACTTTTCCTCTAGTGAAACCATTATCCAGAAGGAAAGAACTTAAGCGTTCATACCAAGCTCTGGGAGCCTGTTTCAATCCATACAATGATTTCTTTAGTTTAAAAACATGATTAGGAGACAGAGAGTCTTCAAAACCAGGAGGTTGATGGACATAAACTTCTTCATCTATATAACCATTTAAGAAGGCACTCTTAACATCCATCTGATAGAGAGTGATGTTATGTTGAGTGGCAAATGAAATTAATAGACGAATAGATTCTAACCTGGCCACTGGTGCAAAGGTTTCTGTATAGTCAATCCCTTCTTGCTGACTATAACCCTGAGCCACCAGTCTGGCTTTGTTCCTTACCACTTCACCTTTCTCACTGAGCTTGTTTCTGAAGACCCATTTTGTGCCGATTATATTGAATCCATCTGGTCTAGGAACAAGATCCCAAACATCATTCCTTGTAAACTGATTTAGTTCTTCTTGCATAGCAATTATCCAGTCTGGATCTTCTAGAGCATGATCAACAGAAGTTGGCTCGATCAAAGACACAAGACCTAATTGACAGTCTGCATTGTTCTTAAGGAATGCTCTTGTTCTGATTGGATCATCCTTCTTTCCAAGAATGACATCTTCTGAATGACCAGAGATGAGTCTGGATGATCTTCTGACAGATGGTTCTTCAGAAATGCTTAGATTCTCCAGAGAAGCTGATACTTGATCTTCAGATTCTTTGCTTCTGAGAAGCTCTGCTTCTGATGCGTTGCTTCTTGGCTCAGCAACTTCTGATATATCAATATCCCAATCTGCAAAATTATCAAACTGCTTTGGTTTTTCAGAACCAAGCTTATCATCAAACCTGATATTGATTGATTCTTCTACAATCAATGTTTCAGTATTGTATACTCTATAGCCTTTTGAGCATTCAGAATATCCAAGAAGGAAACATTTTTGTGCTTTGGAATCAAACTTACCAAGATGATCTTTAGTGTTCAGAATAAAGCATACACATCCAAAAGGATGGAAATATGAAATGTTGGGCTTTTTATTCTTCCACAATTCATAAGGAGTCTTATTTAGAATAGGTCTGATAGAGATTCTATTCTGAATATAGCATGCAGTGTTTATTGCTTCTGCCCAGAAATGCTTAGCCATATTGGTTTCATTGATCATGGTTCTGGCCATTTCTTGCAGAGTCCTATTCTTTCGTTCTACAACTCCATTTTGCTGTGGAGTTCTAGGACAAGAGAAATCATGGGCAATACCATTTTCTTTGAAGAATTCTTCAAAGGATCTGTTCTCAAATTCACCACCATGATCACTTCTAACCTTTATGATTTTACACTCTTTTTCAGATTGAATCTGAATGCAGAAATCAAAGAACACTGAATGAGTCTCATCCTTGTGTTTCAAGAATTTTACCCACGTCCAGCGGCTATAATCATCTACGATGACTAATCCATATTTCTTCCCTCTGACAGATGCTGTTTTGACTGGGCCAAACAGATCAATGTGCAAGAGTTCTAATGGCCTTGAGGTAGAAACAACATTCTTGGACTTGAATGCAGGTTTGGAGAACTTGCCCTTCTGACATGCTTCACAAAGAGCATCTGATTTGAATTTCAGATTAGGGAGTCCTCTGACCAGATCCAGTTTGTTAATCTGAGAAATCTTTCTCAAACTAGCATGACCTAATCTTCTGTGCCAGACCCACTGCTCTTCAGAAACAGACATAAGACAAGTCACCTTCTGACTCATAAGATCTTGCAGATCTGTCTTATAAATGTTGTTCTTCCTCTTGCCTGTAAATAGGATTGAGCCATCCTTCTGATTTACAGCCTTGCAAGACTCTTGATTAAAGATTATATCATAACCATTGTCACTCAATTGACTGATAGATAAGAGGTTATGTGTTAATCCTTCTACAAGAAGTACATTAGAAATGGAAGGAGAGTTACCAGACTTTATAGTTCCAGAGCCAATTATCTTGCCCTTCTGATCTCCTCCAAACTTGACTTCTCCTCCAGACTTAAGCACCAGGTCTTGGAACATAGACCTTCTTCCTGTCATGTGTCGTGAGCATCCAGAGTCCAGGTACCATGACATGTTGTGCCTTGTCCTTTTTGCAGTCAAGGATATCTGCAATAGGAATAATCTTATCCTTAGGTACCCACATCTTTTTGGGTCCTTTCTTGTTAGATTTTCTCAAGTTCTGATTGAACTTGGGTTTAACATTGTAAGCAATAGGAGGAACAGCATGATAATTTTTAATGTGAGTTTCATGATATTTCCTAGGTTGTGTCACATGCTTTTTGGTGTGTGTTATGTGAAAACTTTGAGCATGTGAAGTGTGCCTAATATCATGGGAGTGGCCATACTTGAACTGATCATACAATGGCTTGTATGTGAATTTCATTTCATCAACAGGTTCAAGTTTGTATGGGGTTTCACCCTCAAAACCAATGCCGACTCTTTTGTTTCCAGACACAGCATATATCATAGAAGCTAGTTGACTTCTGCCAATACTTCTAGATAAGAACTTCCTGAAACTTAAATCATATTCTTTCAGAATATGGTTTAGACTAGGAGTGGATTTCTCTGAATCAGAAGTAGATCCAACATTATTGGATAATTTTAAAAGTTTTTCTTTTAATTCAGAATTCTCCAACTCAAGCTTCTTTGTTTCAAATTCAAATAGCTTTTTCAGCTTTTTGTATTTGAGACTGATCTGAGACTTGAGTTCCAGAAGTTCAGTTAGACCGGAAACTAACTCATCTCTAGTAAGTTCAGAAAATACCTCTTCAGAATCTGATTCTGATGTAGATTCTGATCCGTCATCTTCTGTCGCCATCAGCGCACAGTTAGCCTGATCATCTTCAGAGTCTGAATCATCTTCTGACTCATCCCAGGTTGCCATAAGACCTTTCTTCTTATGAAACTTCTTCTTGGGATTTTCCTTCTGAAGATTTGGACATTCATTCTTGAAGTGTCCAGGCTCATTGCATTCATAGCACATGACCTTCTTCTTGTCAAATCTTCTGTCATCAGAAGATTCTCCACGTTCAAATTTCTTTGAACTTCTGAAGCCTCTGAACTTCCTTTGCTTGGTCTTCCAGAGTTGATTTAGCCTTCTGGAGATCAAGGACAGTTCATCTTCTTCTTCAGATTCTGATTCTTCAGGATCTTCTTCTCTAGCCTGAAAAGCGTTAGTGCATTTCTTGATATTGGATTTTAATGCAATAGACTTACCTTTCTTTTGAGGCTCATTTGCGTCCAGCTCTATTTCATGACTTCTCAAGGCACTGATAAGCTCTTCCAGAGAAACTTCATTCAGATTCTTTGCAATCTTGAACGCAGTCACCATAGGACCCCATCTTCTGGGTAAGCTTCTGATGATCTTCTTTACGTGATCAGCCTTGGTGTATCCCTTGTCAAGAACTCTCAATCCAGCAGTAAGAGTTTGAAATCTTGAAAACATCTTTTCAATGTCTTCATCATCCTCCATCTTGAAGGCTTCATACTTCTGGATTAAAGCTAGAGCTTTAGTCTCCTTGACTTGAGCATTTCCTTCATGAGTCATTTTCAAAGACTCATATATGTCATAGGCCGTTTCCCTGTTAGATATCTTCTCATACTCAGCATGGGAGATAGCATTCAGCAAAACAGTTCTGCATTTATGATGATTCCTGAAGAGCTTTTTCTGATCATCATTCATTTCTTGCCTTGTCAGCTTTACGCCACTGGCATTTACTGGATGTTTGTAACCATCCATCAGAAGATCCCATAGATCACCATCTAGACCAAGAAAGTAACTTTCCAGTTTATCTTTCCAGTATTCAAAGTTTTCACCATCAAATACCGGTGGTCTAGTATAACCATTGTTACCGTTGTATTGCTCAGCAGAGCCAGATGTAGATGCAGGTGTAGACTTTTCACTTTCATCAACCATCTTTTACTGAAGCGTTTTTCTCTTCCTGAATCTTTTCTAAACACGGTTAAGTGCTTGCACCTTAGAACCGGCGCTCTGATGCCAATTGAAGGATAGAAAAACACTTAGAAAGGGGGGGTTTGAATAAGTGTAGCTTTAAAAACTTGACAGATAAAAATAAATTGCACAGTTATTTTTATCCTGGTTCGTTGTTAACTAAACTACTCCAGTCCACCCCCGCAGAGATGATTTACCTCAACTGAGGATTTAATCCACTAATCGCACGGATTACAATGGTTCTCCACTTAGTCAGCAACTAAGTCTTCCAGAGTCTTCTGATCACACACTGATCACTCCAGGAACAACTGCTTAGATACCCTCTAAGACTTTTCTAGAGTATACTGATCCACACGATCACTCTAGTTACAACCTGCTTAGATAACTTCTAAGACTTCCTAGAGTATTCTGATCCACACGATCACTCTAGTTCCTTACAACTTAATGTAATCAATTCTAAGAGTATTACAATTGCTTCTTAAAAGCTATAATCACAAACTGTGATATTTCTCTTAACGTTTAAGCTTAATCTCACTAATATATTACAACAGCAATGTAATGAGCTTTGATGAAGATGAAGATTCTGAGCTTTGATTTGAACAGCGTTTCAGCAAGTTAATATGAGTTGTTTTTGGTGCAGAATCGTTAACCTTGCTTCTCATCAGAACTTCATATTTATAGGCGTTAGAGAAGATGACCGTTGAGTGCATTTAATGCTTTGCGTGTTCCGTACAGCATCGCATTTAATGTTATACGCTTTTGTCAACTACCTCGAGCCTTGTTCATGCTGTGTCTACTGACGTAGCCTTTAGTAGCTTTTAACGTTCCTTTTGTCAGTCAGCGTAGCTTGCCACTTGTACTTTCTTCTGATCTGATGTTTGTGAATACAAAGTTTGAATATCATCAGAGTCAAACAGCTTGGTGCAAAGCATCTTCTGATCTTCTGACCTTGAAGTGCTTCTGAGCGTGATACCATCAGAACTTCAGTGCTTCTGTTCTCTTGTTCTTCTGATGCTTCCATAGACCCATGTTCTGATTCTGCTTCGACCATCTTCTGATGTCTTGCCAGACCATGTTCTGATGTTGCATGCTGAACCCTTTGAGACAAAGCTTCTGAGCGCTGAATTATGCATACTCTTTATATATTTCCTGAAAAGGAAATTGCATTGGATTAGAGTACCATATTATCTTAAGCAAAATTCATATTATTGTTATCATCAAAACTAAGATAATTGATCAGAACAAATCTTGTTCTAACACCCCTATCTTTTTAGCAACTATCTCTTTAATTTCTCTTGTATGATTTGCTTCGTAAATTGGTTGCGATGGTCCAGAATGTAATTTCAAGTTGACGCCTTTTGCAAGACCACAGGCATGCCTAATATGCTCATTGGTTCCAATCGGTTCTACCAAAATGTCATGAAGTTTTTGTGGAACGAAGCTACCAACTTTGGTTTGTTCAACTAGTATATCCTACAACATATTAAATTACCTAAAAATGAATTAACTAAAAATAAGTAATGTTAAAAAAGTATCTCCTTACAATATTTTTAGCCATTTAGTGTGTAGCCTCTGATGTGAACGAGTCATCTGGTCTTTGACATGTCCTCTTCCATTTTTCATAGTGTGACGATGTAGATGGACTACAATCAAGACTTCTAACAGGTTCTCCTAACTCTAGTTCCCTTTGTTTTCTTTTTTCATTTATTGTTTTCTGTTCAAGTTTATCATATCCTCCACGAGACAATCTATGTAAATAGATATTTCAAACTCGATTCTCTTTTCCTTTTTGGCCCTTAGCCAAGAATTGAGGAGTGGTGCGAGACTTTACAAAATCCTCTCAAACTTTCTTATAAATATATGAATACTTCACGTATGGGGGCGCTTCGTTATCTTTTGGATTTTTAATAAATTCTTTTGTGAGTTGTGTCTTAAAGTTCCTCCAACTCTTACCAACATATTCAATCCTTTTCTTTTTTTAGCATTTATCCTCTGAAACAATAAAAACTTCCTATGTTTATATAATAGAGTTGATATTAGTATTAAACTAAAAAATAAATGATCAAATATACTTGTAAAACAAATTAAAAAAATGATAATAGATATTGTAATATCGATCCATATGTTATCTTTCAATTCACCGTCAACCTTATCTCAATTATTTATCAAAGTAGTCACTTTGGTTTTACCTTATAAATTATAATGCCATGTAACTTTGGTACACATCGTCGAACCTTGTAATAGAGGTTGCAGCTGAAGTCAAATATGTTTGTGGTCCTCATAAATATCTCATATTTCACTTTTAGTCCCTTAAAAAAATTTCTTTAAAGAATGGTCCTCCTAAAATTTTCCATCCGCACTTTTGGTCCCTCTTGCAATTTAGCGACAGAATTAGCGGCGATTTTAGCGATGGTTTACTAATTAGCGATTGAATTAGCGATGATTTTAGCATAAGGGACTAAGAGTGCGGATGAAATTTTTTAGGAGGATCATTCTTTAAAAGAATTTTTTTAAGGGACTAAAAGTAAAAATATGAGATATTTAGGAGGATCATAAACATATTTAATCCTAAATAATAATAATAATAAATAACAAAAGTAAAAGGAAAAGCCGTCATGTGACTCTAAACCAATTTAAAATTAAAATAAAATATAAAATGTAATGATTGGGATTCGAAGCAAACTCTATCATAGTTATATTCCCTCGGTTTTAGGGATAACCGAGGGTATAGGTTTTATATATTTTATAAAAAAATAAATGATAACGCTACCAGGACATATACCTCGGTTATTGATGGATCGAGGTGATTTTGAGTCAATACACTATCGGAAATTTCACCCTTCAATTAAATTTCCAATACAAAATGGTAGATTTTGAAATTTTCGAAAAAAATTGTGACTTATTGGAAATTTCAAATAAACTACCAGAAATTTCATATATACTAGAAATTTTCAACTTCGTATTAGAAATTCCGTTCAAAAAAGTTGTTATTTTTTGACAAGGAGTATTTTTGGTTTTAAAAAAATATGGGGATGCCAGATTTAATTTTTGGGTTGGTAAGTTAAATTTTTCAAGTTAAGCAATCAATTGGGCTAATTGATATTCAGGCCCAAACACAAATTTTCACTTTTTTTTTTGAATTTATTGTGGAGGTTGGGCCTTATTAAGCCAGTTAAAAGTTTAATTCAAAATTAAAATTTAAACAAAATTTTACTTATTTTAAAATTGTCCCTAAATAATTGAATTATTTTTATTTAAAAAACAGGATTATTTGGAATCATTTGATTCTTTAATTAAAGTTCGGTTAATTTTAACCTATTTTATGATTTAAACTATAAAACTATCATTAATATGACTATCTTCTTTGCATCCACTTTTAATTAAATTGAGATGCTAAATAACCCAAAATACAAAACCAATTAAATAATAAAAAAAAAACCAGGTAATAGTTAAAATGAAAATAAATCCTTTTTTAGAGACACAGGATACAAATAAACTAGGATTCTAATAACTAAAATACAAAATCCAGCAAATAACCGAAATACAAAATCAAGTAACATTTAAAATAAAACTAATTAATGTTTCTACATAGTTAAAACAGAAACTCAAAGCTCTGTATAGAATCTCATACCAACAAAAAGCTCATTGATTTAAGTTGAATGAATCAAAAGAAATATTCAAGACTTAATTAAATGTTACACAAACTATTTGTATATAAGCTATTGATGATGTTTCTAATAAAAAGCTGCAAAGATTACAAACCTTGAGAACTCCAAAATGCTTGCTTTGACTTTGGTAATAGTCAGAGGTAGTTTAAATTCAATTAAAACAACTTTATAACACCATCCATCAATAATTAAACAATAGCTAAACCCTAAACAATAGTTAGTTCATTCTTTTGATAAGTTAGGTTTTTTTATGACACTATGGTTGTAGAGAATAGAGATTTTTCTGGCGGTATTGTTGCAGCTTGGAAAAAGAATTCAATGCTGGTTACTAGATGATCAATTTCTTCACCTCTTCGTGAATTACAATGCTGTGCAAGCATTTTACTTTCAGCAGTCTATGCTAACCCGCAAGAGACTCAGAAAAAAATCCTGTGGGAGAAACTTAAAGTTATTGCTGCTAGTATGCTGGAGTCTTGCCTTTTAGAAGGAGATTTCAACGATATTGCTAATAGTACTGAAAAACGAGGTGGGCTCCAAGCTTCTCAAAGTAGATGCAACATGTTTCGTAACAAGATCCAGAGCTGCAAGCTTGATGATCTAGAGACGCGTGGTCCAATGTTTACGTGGCGTGGTCCTTACTTTCATGGAGGGCAACGCATTTACGAGAAATTTGATTGTGTCCTTAGTAACGATAGATGGATATGTAGTTACCTGAATGCATACGTAAAAGTTTTGGCCCGTGTTGAGTTCTCGGATCATCATTCTATTCTCATAGTTCCAACTATTATTGTCAATGCTAGAAAAGAAAAACCCTTCAGATTTGAGAATGCGTGGCTTCTCAAAGAAACATACCATGATATGATTAAGCAAGTCTGGAACAATGAGGATAATTTCCTGCAAAATATTAGCAATACCAGCGAAGGAATCAAAGAGTGGAAGTATGAAACTTTTGATGAAGTTAGAAGAAGGAAAGAGAAACTATGCGTCGGTTAGAAAGCATTCAAAGAAAGCTCCAACAAAACCATAACTATGGAGGTATGAAAAGACTAGAAGCTAATCTGCAAAAAGAGTTAAGCATTATCTTGAAGCAAGAAGAGCTTATGTGGTTTCAAAGGGGTAGAACCAATTGGTTGGCTGATGGAGACCGCAATACTCGGTATTATCATATGAAAATAATTACAAGAAGAAAGGGAAATAAGATATTAATGCTGAAAGATGATGAAGGAAATTGGGTAGAGGATCATGATGCATTGGAGCAGCTAGTTACGAATTATTTCAAAACCATGTTTGATAGCACTAATCTTTGTTGTCAATGGTCCCAATGGTCCCAAACTGAGATATCGTATCCAAAGATTAGTGCTGATATAGTGCATAGCTTAGATGAGGATATTAAGGCGGAGGAAGTAAAAAAAAACTTTATTTGCTATGAAACCGTGGAAGGCGCCTGGCCCAGACGATTTTTCAGCTTTATTGGGAGACCGTAGGTAAGAATGTTTGTGAGTTTGTCAAGAATGTGTGGAAAAACCCGAGTATTATTAGTGACGTGAACAAAACTGATATTTGCTTGATTCCTAAGGTGATTCAGCCACATTTTGTCAATCAATTCCGACCAATTTCTCTTTGCAATACCATCTATAAGATTGTTACCAAGGTGATTGTGGAAAGGCTTAAACCCCGTATGCAGTACCTTGTTTCCCCGTTTCAAACAGGATTTGTCCCTGGGAGATCAATACATGAGAACATCATTATTGCCACAGAAGCAATGCATAATATGTCTAAAAAGAAGGGTAAAAAAGGATACTTTGCCATTAAGATTGATCTTGCTAAGGCTTATGATAAGATCAATTGGAAGTTCATCTGGCGAGTTCTTACTGAGATAGGATTACCTGACAACTTGATAAATATTATTATGCACGGTGTTACGAGCGTCGAGACTGATATTAATTGGAATGGCAGCAGAAGTGATTTCTTTCGTCCCAAGCATGGCATTCGTCAAGGAGACCCGATGTCACCGTACCTTTTTATGTTATGTATGGACAAACCCTCTCATATTATTGAGCAGAAAGTGCATCAGAAGGAATGGAGAGGCGTGCAACTGGGTTCGAAGGGGTTGGGGATTTCTCACCTTATGTTTGCTGACAATCTCTTGATGTTTGGCGAAGTGAATGAAAGGCAAATGAAATGTGTGATCAACTCTCTTGATACTTTTTGCAAGCTTTCAGGTCAAGAAGTAAGTAGAGAAAAATATAGTATTCTTTTCATAGAGAACGTAAAAAGAAGCTTGAGGATGAAACTGGTGCATTTGTCTGGCTATCGTGAGACAAGTAATTTTGGCAAATATCTTGGCATCCCGTTGAGTGGGAAAAACCTGAAGCGACATGATTACAACTATATTATTGAGCAGATTTCTACCAAATTAGCTAGCTGGAAAGCGAGGAACCTTTCTATGGCGGGTAGAATAACTCTTGCGAAGAGTGTCATAGAGGCAACCCCCACCTACCCTATGATGACTAACATCCTTCCAAAAGCCTGCATAAAGGAAATACAGCGCTTGCAAGTAATTTTGTTTGGGGAGATACATAAGTTAAAAAGAAGATGCATGCTATCAATTGGGATACAATTACTCGTAGCAAGGACAATGGTGTTCTGATCCTTCGTAATATTGAGAACATGAACCAAGCTCGTATTGTGAAGATTAGTTGGAAAATGATGAACAATGATGCAAACCTATGGTGCAATATTCTTCGAAGTAAATATCATATGGAGAGCTTTAGCAAAAGTGTTAGTAGTAAGAACTCTGACTCTTATATTTGGTGAGCAATAGTGAAATGCATGCCTAATATGCTGCAATCTAGTGTGTGGAGGATTGGAGATGGAGCTGATATCCATGCTTGGAATGATATTTTGATTGGCATGGGAAAAAATATTGTAGACTATCATGTGGACATCCCGAGTGAGCTGCATAATATGAGGGTGTGTGATTTAATCGATGAAGAAGGGGATTGGAACTAGGGGCTGATGAATGACTGGATGCCTTCTAATCTTTGTTATGTTATTCAAGCTATCTTACCTCCATTGGACCCGGAAGAGAGAGATAGTATTCGATATGTTGGAACTATGAAGGGAGATTTTTCTGTTGGGAATAATTATAGAGATTTGCAGCATGACACAGATGAAGGTAATTATGCTATATGAAAGGATATTTGGTGTTTCCAGGTCCCGGAGCGTGTTCGGGTGTTTATCTGGTTACTCATGCATGATAGATTGATGACGAATTATCGTAAAAGTCTGTGTGGTATTGGAGATGCTACTTGTGAGCTATGCAAAAGTGTTTGCGAATCTCCTTACATGCTGTCAGGGATTGCAGAGTGGTGCAACGAATGTGAAACAAGATTGTGCCAAGAGATTTAACTAACGTTTTCTTTGCAGGTGATTTGCAGGATTGGATTAGAGTGAATATGAATTACCAAGGTGCAAATCAAGACTGGAGTGATACTTGGGCGATAGATTGCCATGCGTGTTGGAATTGGAGAAAAAAAGACATCTGTATGGACAACCATTCAAGGCCTCACAATCCTGAGATCTTCACCATGGATAGAAAACAGCAATACAAACTTGCAACTTCCATTCATCAGAATATTGTGAGAAGACAGACTACCGTAGAACAAATCTCTTAGAGCCCTCCGGAGCCAGATTTCGTGAAACTGAATATCGATGGACTTGTGGAAAAGATAGTTTATCAGGTTGTGGTGGTGTCATCCGTGACAGCAGGGGTTGTTGGCTTTGCGGTTTCTCCAAGCTTATTGGATATTGCAGCGCGTTCACAGCAGAGGCGTGGGCAATTTTTGAAGGCCTCAAGTTAACCTTAGCAAGAGGATATGTGAAGATTATAGTGAATATGGATGCGAGAAAGGTTATCGAAGCAATTTTACGAAAGGATAACAAAGGCTATTCTGACTCGGCGTTGATTCAGCAGATTCGTTTGCATATGTCTAGTCACGATGTGGTTATTTTAGAGCATACATTTTGGGAAGTCAATTCCATAGCTGATAAGCTTGCTAGAGACGCGAGACTGTTAAACAATGGATTTCAAATCTTTGAAGAGGCTCCTGACCATATCATGGTTCTTCTTCAAAAGGATTCTGTTGGGAGCTCTTTTGATAGAGTTGTTGATTTTTAGTTTTTTATGTTTTTGGGCTTAGGCCCTCCTGATATAAAAAAAAAAGTATTAACATTTTAGTATTTGTTGTGAATATTCAACAACAAATATTTGGCACTGCTTCCAAAACCAGTTTTATAGACATACTGCAACTTGCATTAAACGCAATTAACCTAATACCAAAATTAGTAAAACTTCATCATTGAAAAAAAAAAGCGATTTGAGAATGACAAAGTGTATGTCTTTCGCCTTGGCCCTAAGATTTATTATGTTAGTCCTTTTTATTTTATTAATGACGATTTTAACGATAAATTTTTGAATTTTTTTCTGTTAGTTAGATGAAAAAATCTAATAAAACACGTCTGGGAGAATTAACAAATTAATATAATAATTCTTAAATTAAGAGAACAAAATAAATCTTCAAAGTTAACATTTTTTATAAAAAAAAAAGAATATCGTACTTTCTATATTTATTATGTCTATATTTATTATGGTTTCATCATGTATCTGGTTTAGAAATTTTTATTTTAAAAATTTGTAATTCCCTATTGTTAATATTTATGGTTTTTTATTTTTAATTTATAATTATGATTATTTTATTGATGTAATTGTTTCATTATTCAATGCATGTCTGACTTTCGAATTGCCATAACTTTAGTATTCTCTCATTGTTAAAGTGAGGGGTGTTCAAAATCAAATCAATCCAATAGAAAACCGCTAATCGAACCAAATTGAATTGAAAATTGCAAAATATTGCATTTGATTCAAATGTGTTTGGGTCATTTTCTAACAAAATCGTGTAGTTCTCTTCAGATTGCGGTTTGTATTTTGTAAATCGAAACAAACCGTATTATGTTACAAAATTTTACATATCATTATATATTTTTGTAATTCTATAGAGAAATCAACAAGTATTATGTGTATATTTTATCATATTCTTTGCATGATATTTATTTTAATTTACATATCAACAAAAAATAAAATATTATATATTTGAAATGAAGTTACCATATAGTTTTCAGTTTTAATTTATTGACGTTAATAAGGATAAGATCAAAAAATATTTATTTTACATTATCATTGTATTCCTATAAATATTGTTACTAGGCTAGCATAGTCACATGCATGCACTTGTTTATTATTTCAAATTAATTTATGTTTGTCCTTTAGACATAACATAAAATTGTAAGACAAAATTCATGTTTATGCCTCAAATTATAAACTTATTTTATGGAAATGTATGAATGACTAAACATGTGTTGTTCTCTATAAGTGTATGTATGACTCAATATAAAAATTGTAAAAAATCTAACCAATTGAATTGATCAAAATCGCATTGGTTTTGATTTGGTTCGGTTTTATTTCTAATAGGCAACCAAATCGAACTGAACCACACCTTTTTTTTTCTCTTGCAGTTCATATGACTTTTAGCATCAAAATCGTCCAACCCGCACCGCGAATACCCCTAGTTAAAACAATTGTATATTATTTACCCTAATTTAATACTACGAATCTTATCATCAAAATTAATCCCTAGAGTAGCTACGTGGATTAAAACGACTCATTTCGATTGATTTCATTAATTTAAATTCCACAAGCCACATATTATACTAGTACTTTTTTCCAGAAAAATACTAGTATATATATTTACTCTATTCTATATTACCTCAAATAAATTTTATTTACTCTACTCTCCCCTCTCTTAACTTGTTATCACGTTTCAGGTTACCGTGCGAAGCATTTTCCCCTCGATGTCACAAGTCGTTACTCGTTACATTGTGCGTCTCTCTTTCTCTCTGAATCAGTGGAAAGCTCTGTCACATAGTGCATGCAACTCTATCTCCATCACTCTCTCTCCATACCTATATATTATTTATTTTTCAATATACTTATATTTTGTTTGATTCAGTGTGTGTATGTTTTCTTCTAATAAACTCTGTCAATTTGTCTGATACCAGATATTTCTTTTCTGATCGAAGCAGCTCTTGAGACACGAAAATATTTTCTAGGAAAACTTTCTTCAGGTAGTACAACCAATATTTTGTAGCACCTTATAGTGAGAATGGAAAGGCCGTGAGCTTGACATGATTCTCTGTGATTCCCTGAGGCCTTGTGTAGATCACACAACATAGAATTATTTCAAATGTTTATGAGGATATTCACCTCCAAGACCACTAAACCTTGGCAACAAGGGTATTAAACCGTATTTTAATTTAAATGGTACGTCAACTTCAGGATATTCAATACACAATGCATTATAAAGTGCAATAAGTTCTCTTAAGGTTCTATTTTGGCCTGCCACGATATGAGTATCAAATCAACACGTAATCAAATAAAATCATTATCATTTATGAGAATAAAATCACAATCGAATTACAAAATCAAAATCAAATCGACACTGAATCAAATAAAATCACTATCAAATATGACTAATAAAATCAAAATCAAAATCAAATCAATACAAAATAAGAAAGCACTACAATGCAACAATTACAAAAATGTCAACAATGTCCCTATTGAGAAAAAGAATGAAAAAAAAAGAAAAGCGATTAAAATAAAATTTCAAAATTATGAAAATATGACTAAAAATCAAATTAAATAAAATAAAGAATCTACAAAAATTTTAAGATTTTTGTTTTGGAAAATATGAAAAAAATAATCAAATAAAATAGAATAAAAAAGGAATTTGCGATTTTGAAGATCAAAATCCCTTAGAAAAAAGTACTGTTTATTGATTTTTTTTATTTTCTTGAATTTTTTTTTGGAGTGATTCGAAATAGTAGCTTAGAAATTCGCATGATAGGCTAAGATACTTACCGCTATACTACAACCCTGAAAATTAACAAACAAAAACAAAAAAACAAAAAATGCTATCAAGACTCTAAACTAGGATTTTAAAATTAGCTAAAATCAGCAGAGAGTCTCCGACAACGACGCCAATTTGATTCGCTGTCACACAAAGGTCAAAAACGAGTAAATAAAGTATAGTATAAAGAAGTGACTCTTGAGTCATATCACGAGGACTCTAAGTTAATTTAACCAAAGAAAAGAAACAAAAGGAGGATTTATATTTTCAAACAATTGAAAATAAAGGAAACTATTACAATTATGATTAAGGGATTAATTTATTGATTCAGTAATTTCAGACTTATCATCGGTTATTGTATCACCAATTCCCTAAACAGATTCAATGATCAATTCCTATTTGACTATAACATGTATTAAACAAGCGCTATCAACACTATGTGAATTATATTCTTATTTACCGCATTAAGCATGACGGTTAAAGATCATACGAAGTTAACGAATAAGCTAAGTTAACACGCGATTATATTAAGGAACATGCATCGATCAAATTTAATCAACCATATTCTATGAAACTCAAATTAAGCAAACAAGGCTCATAAAACATAATTAAAAAGAATTGAATAAAAATCAGGCAAAAGATTAACCTTAAAGTCTTGATGAAATCTTGAAATAGTAGATCAACCTTAGGGTTTAGCCGACCATGTAATTCTACAACTCTCTCTATAATTCGTAAAAAATTGTGTGTAAAATCCCTAATGTCGCACTTTAGCTTAAGTGATAAGAAAATAGGGCTCAAAACTAAGTTTTACCCAAAACTAACTAATTCATTTTTATTAAGTCTAGAATGAAAACTAGTAATTTGACTCCTCTTCACTTCGAATTAGCTATCTACACCAACATGAAACTTGTGGCTTTTTGTATTATCTTTCCAAATCATATTCAGACGCGTCAATCGAATTCTCGTAGCTCAAGTAATGATCCGCATAGTGAGAAGGTGTCAAAATATAGCTTATTCCAAAAATAAGAAACATAAATAAAATAAAAGAAATTTTAAACCCAACTTTAAAAACATATCAATAGCAATGGAATCAATGCGAGAAGTCATAAAATTGTCGTAGCACAAAGTAAAATATGGTGTTTTAAAATACACTAATTAATCCCTCATCTATCGCATGTGACGGTAATGACCAAGAAGGTCATCATTGTGAGGGTGGATGTCGACTCCATCTTTCTCAAAGAAGGTGATTATGGCTTCTAGCATATTCGAATCTCCTTTGCCTTTAATATCGGGGAGGTCTTCTATATTCAGAATTTGGCGAGCGTACCTTCTACAGGCATAATTAGTTTCCCCGCCTCCAACAAATCCTCCTGCAATAGTATTGAGCGTGTGATGCACGACTTTGATGCCCTCGCATTGGGACCTCTCCTTTACCTTGTTGGGCATGCCCGCGGGAGTTGGATTTGTCTGGTCCCCAGGAGGAATTGCCCGTGACATACTTTTTGAGGTGTCCCTCCTATATCAACCTCTCAATCTTTTTTGAGTTGGTAACAATCCTCAATGTGGTGTATTTCGACCATGGTTATTGCACCATCTACTTGGTTCAGGACCCATTACATATGCCTTCAGAGTTAGAGGCGTATGAATGTTATGCTAGTGAAGAACCTTACACCAAATTTGTTCATAATGAGTGTTCAGAGGCGTGAAGCTCTCCGCCGTGTTACACACTCTCTTAAAAATAGTCTTGTCTTTAATGAGGGGGATATAATTACTTTTCTTCTGGTGGTAAAAACCACCAGCGTTGGGAACACGCTCTTTGACGTCTTGTGCCTTCTTCTCAGTCCACTTCCTCGCTTTTTACGTAATATTATGCCCTGGTGTCCACCAACGTCTATAACCGTCAAAATGGACTTTCCCAAATTGGAAGGCACACCAAAGCTAATAAATCTTAGTGCTTGAGCCTTAAAATTAGAGTCCATATTTCTTAGGACTTTTTTAACCCGATCCTAAATATCTCACTACCCATTAGGATTAGCTGCAGGGGCCATGGGTAGCCCGTTAGACCCACTTAACTATAAAATTTAAAAAAATTTATTAATATTTATGTTGTCTCACTCTAAAACAACCCATTAACACACGTCACCTCACTAAATTGTATTTTTAAAAAACATTATACATTAACATAACCAAATTAGTATTCAATTGTTTAATGTTTAATGTTTAATTTCACAATTTTCTCATATTCTATTCATTTCTATATTTGAGTATTATTTTATACAATTTCAATATGTATTATAAGTAAAAACACATTATATAATTTATAAAAATTAGGTTTAATTGCAATTTTGGTCCCCTTATTATTTTATTTTTTTTTTGGTTTTGGTCCTCCTATTTGAAAGGCAAAATACCCTTTTTGATTCCTTAAGTTTAAAAAGTTCTAAATTGATCCTTTAATTGTTTAAAAAGGTCCACGTTTATTCTTCTCGTCCAATTTTTACTAACGACGGACAGGTTGGTTGCCACACAACATGATATATACATTTCTTACCCAATTTGCATGAGCTGCTTCTTGAGCAATTTGTATGGCTAACTGTGCTTCAGCTTCTTCCTCTTCACGTCTTATTTCCTACAATTTCATAACCCCGGATGAAAACAATTAACAAGATAATAATGTTCTTAGAAAATCTTTAAGTTGTCTCAAAGATTAAATAGGACCACAATAATAAACAATTAGTAATCAAATTTAGTCCAACAAAACAATTGGTCTAAGGAAACAAATCGTTGGAATAAAGTTACCTCTTCGGTAACTTTTGGCAGAAATTGCAACAATTTCTCCTCAAACTTTTCCAGTAAAGTTTTTTCCATCACATGAACATCACTTCTGTTGTCATTATATTTCATTGCATTCTTGAAAACCAACCTCACATCAGCACATACTTCCCGAACATGCTTATATCCAATACCATCCTGAAGCTCCATTTGGTTTTTAATGGTATTGAAATCCATGAGCTTGTCAATGACCTAACATGCATCATATTACAACAGATTAATCAAAACTCAAAAGCATAAAAAGTTGAATGCAAATTAAAGATTAAGTCACTTAATGAAAGGGCATACAAACTAAAAATTAAGTCACTTAGTGAGATTGCATGCATCTTGGCAAGAACACTATTGAACTAATCTGATATGAGTAATGAGTATGCACATCAATTGATGACATGAAATAAGATTGAGCAGGATGTGTCTGGCAATTAAGAAAAATATATTTCAGGGTTACTATTCATAACAATGGAAGACAAGTAAAGTGAAAAATAAGGAATTCGGACACATACTATTTATGTTTAGTAAATTAAAGTCACAAAATGAGAAAAATATAATTTACATTAAATCTCTTTTTGGTATATGTAATCTAAATATAATTTACCAGAATCTGTTGTAAATATAAGAGTTAAGAAAGTTAAGAAATGTGAATATATATTAAATAAATCAACACGAGAAAAATGGCCCAGAGGTAATCATGTTGTGTACCCTAGCATTAACACGTCATTAAATATGAGCGTCATGTCATTTAAAATTGTCTTCGGATTTGTAGGGGACTAAAATTCTCAAAAAACTAAACTAAAGGGACTAAAATTTTAGATTTTAAAATAGAGGGACCAAAATAAAAAAGAAAAACAACAAGGGGACCAAATTACAATTAAACCTTAAAATTAATATAGTACTTAAAAATATACAATATCTAAAATAATATAATTTTTTATTTAATTTATAATAATTATTACGAAGTTTTTTATTTTTATTCAAAAAATAACTCGTCTAAGGCCGGATAGCCCAAAGTTCGTACATAATTGAGCTCGGGTGATAATACTTGAATCTATATTACAGTAGGATTTTTTGATCCGACCCTGAAAATTTTAGATTCGTTTAAATCAGTCAGTTTAGTTGTTTAGGATTTAATGACCCATTTTGACACTTCTAACGCATTTCATTATTATTTTTATATAACTCTTTTATTCTTTTTTATTTTTTTATTTATAAATATGATTATTTTATTGATGCAATTATTTCATTACATAAATATGATGTCATACATGCATATATTAAGTAGTTATGACCCTAAAAAGAATGTTTATATAAAAGAAATCTTTCAAAATTACATAAATATTTTTTTAATATAAAATTCAGACGAGACTAAATTAATAAAATTATATTTTTTATACTTTATAATAGTAATAATGAACAGAATAACTTTGAATTGAAGTTAATGAGTAATTTACAAGATGTAGCAATATTGTTGTTGGAAAAGGTGTATTAATATTGCTATTTGAAAAGTCTAATATTCATTTAAACAATATTTATTTAAATAAGTACATGTCTATTGCCATATTATTTGCATGATTTAAAACTCTCATTTATTGATATAATCATTTTTATTAACATAATTTTTTGTCAATTTGTAATTCTATATTTCTTTCTATTAGGTTAACATAAATATAACTATTTTATCATATAAATCAGGAGCACAAAATATATGAGATTTTTATTTTTTTTTATTGTTGCATCATTGTTACTCTAGGAGTATGAGATTGTTTAAACTTAAATATATATATTTTTAGTCCTAATATTTTTCCATTTCTACGACACTATATTTATTTATACTAAAGTTATTTAAATATTTATAGTTTCACTACAAATATGATACTCAATAAAAATGTATTTTTATATACTCTTGATAATCACACCGGTTTAGTCCGGTTCGGGTCAGTTCTGACATCAAGTGGTTTCAACTTCCTCCCGATCGCAGTTACGGGGATCGAACCGTGGTTCTCCCTACCAAGTCTAGCGTCAATCATCGCTAGACCAATTAACAATGAATACTCTAAGTTTTTTTATACTGCACTATTTAACAAAAAAAGATTTTACATATATATTAATGCTATTTTTAAACATATTTAAAATAAATGTTCATATTCTTACATTTCTGACTCTTTAATTCTCTTCGAACAGAATCAATGTGTTATATTTTTAGTTTTTTTCTTCTAAAAAATTATTATTGAGTAAAGTATGATAAATTTTAATGACTTTTATATATTTTTCTATTTGTAATATACTAATATTTAAGCATTTAATTTAATTTAACACTTATGGATTTACCCAAATAATAAATTCATTCTTTATAATAAAAATGAGCAAAATAATGGTATAAAGTCTTATTTAAAAAGAGTGTCCCTTTAAAAAAAAACATCTACTTTTAAAAATATTTATTTTCATTAACTTTTATAACTTTTAATACTCACTTTTTTTTAGGATGAAATCTTTAATTCTCATCTTAATAACTCTTATTTTAATATAAAAAAAATTTAGTACCTCCATTTTTTACTTTATTTTAAAATTTAATCTTATCCTTTAAATTCTCACATTTTATAATCTCATTTTTCTCAAATTTGCACTTTTAATTTTTTATTTAAATAGGTCATTATTTTAATGTCTTTTAACATAAAATGTATTATAAATTTTTTTCCGCTTTCCTCAATAAAAAAAAAAGAAAAAGTTGATATTATAAAAAATATTACATAAACTCTTATAAATTTATAAACTTTGATAGTTAAATTTTAATATTATAATACAAAATTTATATTACTAGATATTCTATCAAAAAATATTTCTCAAGTAAAAAGTAAGATAAAATATATCATGTGAAAGAATAATATATCTTCTATTTTTTAATTAACTATCAATTTTTAATTTTCGTTCTTAACTATTGGTTGAATTGTCCATTTCATAAAACTCATCATTTTTGAAGCTTTAATTTTCACAATTTTTAATTTTATTTTCTTTCATTCTCATTTTAATAGTCATTGAAATTATATATAATACACACTATAATGATGACAATACACAAAAATTAAAAACAAAAATTAAATCGAATAATAAATACTATATAACAAAAATAAAAACAAAAGAAATGAAGTAAGAATGAAAGTAATTGATATTTTATATACTTTATTATCTAATAAATATTATATTTAATTGTGTTACGTTTTAAATATCTTTTACTTTTTGGTATTTAGTATAAATAGGTAAAGGGAATATGTATAATTAATACTTTTATGACTTTTATGTATTGTTTTATTAGTAATATAATAAATTTAATTAGATTTATTTATTTGACCATTACAAAATTTCTTAGATAATTAATTTATTCTACAATATTTTGAGTTTTAGGTATTCAGTTTATATAATGAAAATAATCTGCAATTTTATTTGTAAATTTAAAATTAATTTACCATAAATATGATGTTAACGGATAAAAATATATTTTGTGTTATAAAGTAAGGAGAAAGAAGAGAGAAATATGAGAATACTTTGTATTATTTCATCGGTGTATCTTCCTATAATGGGTTTGGTCCTATTTATACGACAACATACAGACAATGTAATAAATACACATTATTGTAAATAAGGAATAAAGTTACTGGGAGAAAATCATCCAATTATTTACAACACCCCTGCATGTTTGTTTTGGATATGCCCAGTTAAAACCTTTACTAGAAAAAACCCAGTGAAAAAAAATCTAGTGAAGGAAAAAAGTACAATATCATTTTAAAATAAATTTATTTCTCCCCCTCAACTAAACGATTATTTCTTCGACGATGAATATCACTCTTTTGTACTAATTGATTAAAAGTTCTACTTGAGAGTGACTTTGTGAAAAGATCAGCAAGATTATCACATGAACAGATTTGTTGGATGCTTATATCACCATTCTTCTGAAGATCATGAGTGAAAAATAACTTTGGATTGATGTGTTTTGTTCGGTCTCCTTTAATGTAACCATCTTTCAATTGAGTGATGCATGCAGTATTGTCTTCATATATTATCGTTGTATTTGTTTCTCCAGAAGACAAACCACAAGTATTTGTATGTGTATGATTAAAGATATAAATCAAACACATTCATGACTTGCCTCATAAAGTGCTAAAAGTTCTGTATAATTGGATGAAGTTGTTGCTATTGTTAGTTTCACTAATCTCCATGAAATAGTTGTACCACCACATGTAAACCAATAACCTGTTTGTGATCTACCACTGTGAGGATCTAACAAGTAACCTGCATCTGCATAACCTGTTAATTCGAGTTTTGATACTTTGGTATAAAACAGACTCGTTTCTATTGTACCTCTAAGATAACAAAGTATATGTTTGACTTTGCTCCAATGTCTTCTTGTGGGTGAAGAATTGTATCTTGCTAATAGATTAACCATAAATGATATATCAGGGCGTGTATAATTAGCAAGGTACATCAGTGCTCCGATCCCACTGAGATATGGTACTTCAGGACCAAACAATTCTTTATCATTTTCTCAAGGCTTGAAAGGATCTTTCTCTACATATAATGATCTAACAACCATTGGAGTAGACAACGGGTGACATTTGTCCATATAGAAGCATTTTAACACATTTTTTATATAGTATTCCTGATGTACAAATATTTATTTGTCAAAATGCTCAATTTGTAAACCTAGACATAATCTTGTCTTTCTTAGATCCTTCATCTCAAACTCTTTCTTTAAAGAATTCATAGCTTTTGGAAACTCTTCAGGAGTTCCAATAATATTTATGTCATCAACATAGACAACTATTATTGCAAATTTTTCCCGATCTTTTTATAAAAATACAGGGACAAATGGAGTTATTTGCATATCCCTCTCCAAGCAAATATTCATTAATATGGTTATACCACATGCGCCCAGATTGTTTCAACCCATAGACAAATTTGTTCAGTTTTATGGAGTAGCTTTCTCGAGATTCGGAATTATGTGTCTTTGATATATTAACCCTTTAGAGAGTTTCATGTAAATGTCATTATTAAGTGAGCAGTATAAATAAGATGTTACAACATACATCATGTTCATATTAAGCCCTTCATGTACTATAAGGCTAAAAAAATATCTAAAAAAAATTTGAATCCACTACAGGTGGATATGTTTCATCAAAACCAATTTTAGGTCTTTGTGAAAATTATTGAGCAATAAATCAAACTTTATACCATTCTTATTTTGTTTTTTCACAAAAACTCATTTATATCCCATTGATTTCATACTTTGAGGTGTACGGACTACAGGTCCAAAATCGAATTACTTGTAAAGTGAGTTTAAATCTTATTCAATTAAATATATTCATTTTGACTCATGATTCTCTTTGTCATTTATCACATTTATTGCTATATTGTAAAAAAAATCATCAATGTCGACTTCGTGTCGGTTCCATTATATTCCATTTTGGACATAATTTATCAAGATTTTTTTATTTTCATAAGTTTGAGGTACCTGATCATTCTCTTCTGGAGATGAAATGTTTATTATGTGTGAAAATTATTTTAGATTTTCTATATCCTCACTTGTGTCATCTTTAATTTTAGCTTATTTGCTTGGTAGATGATTATTAATATTGAAACCGACTTTGCTACTATGCTTCATGCATGGTTTCAATTCATTTGCTATATTCGATTATCCAACAGAAGAATCCACTTCGATTGTAGTATTAGCAGCTATAATTGGTTGTATAAAATTTGCAAATGAACAATCTTTTGAACTTCTGGTTCATATTGGGTTGTACGTGGATCAAAATCTAAAATTGTTCATTTGAACTTCTTGTTCATGATTTCAGCTGTTTATTCTCTCCCCCTAATATTAGGAAAATTAATTTATCAAGTGTAATCAGCCTACTGGACTGCAATAAAATATTTGATTATTTACTCAAATTATATCCTCTAAATTGAGATTCATATTAATTATATTTTTCCAATATTCTTTTATGACTCATCTTAATATATTATATCGGAGCAATTGGAATATACACAACACATCCAAAAGTTCACTTAGATGAGAAGTATTAGAATAAATTAGGGAGGACTAATATATAGTATCTTGTTGGCTTGATGCGAATAAATATTTTAATACCATATTTAGGTGTTTCAAATATATAATTTAGAATTGATGATCTCATAAGTATCAACCATGTAATCAACTTTAGACGTCTAAAGAATGGATCTTCAGGTTCATTTTTTTTTTATGAATATATATATTACATGATATTTAATATCGTGCTGATAACGTTTTATAAATTAAGGAGAAAGAAGAGAGAAATATGAGAACACTTCTGTATTATTTCATCGGTGTATCTTTCTACAATGAGATTGATCCTATTCATCGGTGTAATAAATACATATTATTGTAAATAAGTAATAAAGTTATTGGGAGACAATCATCCAATTATTCATAATATTTTGAAATATTTTTATCCTATTGATATTCATTTAAAGAATTATCTTGGATAAAAAATACTTTTAAATCAACTTATTAATTAAAGTTTAAAATTATATAGTTAGAAAATAAATAAAATAGTAATGTAAAAAATGTTGTGATAAAAATTATAAATTAAACTTATTATTTTATTTTATTTTTTTTTTATTTTTTTTTTAAAATTATAGTACAAACAATATATAAATAGTTGAAGTGCATATCTACACTTATTAGTATTATACACCAAAAACTACAAGTTTTAATATATAAGAAATTAAATAATTAAAATTTTACACAATAAATAAAATATTTAATTTTTTAATATGTGTAAAATTAATTCAAATATAATATATAGTATAAATTTCTTAAATATTTTATATTTGATAAAAAAATATATATTAATTATCTAAAATATTTATCAAATTTATAATCTAAATTCCATAAATTTTCACATTTTAAATATTTTTTATTAATTTTTTGTCGAGGTCAATATTAAATTATATTACAGTATTTTAAAACTTTGTTTAATCATCTTACCTAGTTCACAATTAAAACAATTGTATACTCCGAATACTATTTACCCTACAAAATTTTTTAGTTACTATTTACCCTAATTTGATTTGATACTACGAAATTACGAATGTCAAAATTAATCTCTAGACTAGCGAGCCACGTGGACAAAAAACGATGCGTTTCGATTGATGTTATTCATTTAAAATAAAATAAAATTCCACATGTCACGTATTATACTAGTACTTTTTTTGAGACAAATACTAGTATATATATGTAGTCTACTCTATATTACCTCAAACCAAATTTTAATTACTCTACTCTCCTCTCTCTTGACTTGTCATCGCGCTTCAGGTTACCGTGCGAGCATCTCCCCCCTCGACGTTACAAGCCGTTACTCCTCGTTACATTACATTGCGTCTCTCTCTACGAATCAGCAGAAAGCTCCGTCACATAGCACAGGTAACTCTCTCTCTCTCTAATCTCTCCATCACTCTCTCTCTATATCTATATATTATTTTATATTTTGTTTGATACAGTGCGTGTAACTGTGTACGTTTTCTTCTAATAAACTCTATGTTCCTCACTATCATACAATTAACACTAATTATAATTAATATTTATTTATTTTCTTCAATTAGGATTCTGATTTTGCATTCAAACGCGAGGTTTAACTTTCTGATGATGAACAAGTTGAAATCCACCGCATAAGAGGAACAATTATTCATCAATTTTCAAAATTCAGTTAAACCTAGGGTTCATATAAATGGATAACGAAGATTTGAGGTCAGGGACGAAAAAGAAGAAGAGATCCAAACCGATTGAAATTGGTTTTGATTCAGATAACGATAAACCAATTGGATCGTTTTTGAAGTTGAAGAGGAATAAGAAGAAGGTTAGTTTTGCATCAGAGGGTTCTTGTGGTGGAGATTCTGTTAAGGAAAAGGAGAATTCTAGGGTTATGGATGATAATGATACCTTGGCTACCTTTAGGAAAAGGTTGAAGGGTCCAAAGAGAGATCAGGGATATGGTTTGAATGTTGCTGTTGAGGGTAATGGTTTGGGAAGTGGCGGATCTGGGAAAGGTGATGATGACATGCAGGTGCATCATGATCATGATTCTGATCAGCATATGGAAGAATCGTTGTCTACGATTTTCCATAAGGCGCAATCTAGTTCTGGTAGGAAATCCCGTGCCGCGTTAGGTTCAAAGCAGAAAAAACGGAATCGGAATGTGGACAGTGGGTTGAAACATGGTTCCGGAAGTTTAACAGAAAATGTAGATTATGTGGTTGAAAGTAGATCTGGATCTGCTTCTGCCTTGAAATCGGTTGAGAGAAATCACGAGTCTGATCAAAAGGGTAGCGGTGACTGTTTGCAAGAGGAAAAGGCGAAGGGTATTTGTGATTCAAACATTCCTGATGAACCGTCGGTTGATCACTCTAACTCGATCATTGCCTGCGATGGCGATGGACAGCAATTGTCAAGTGTACAAGTTGAAAATGTTTGTGGTGCTTCTGATGAAATTGTTACATTGCAAGAAAGAATTATCGATAATAGTTTGAATCAGTGTTCTTCCATGTTACAAGATGTTGAAATAGTTGATATTAGCTCTCCCTCTAAAGTGGGGGAAAGGGTATGTGGACTTTCCGAGACTGGAGAGCTTGAGAATAATAGATCAAATGATGAAATAGCAGAAGAACAGATGTGTAATGGTGCTTCAGAAGGAGGTGTTTCTTCTTCCGCAGAGAAAGAAGTTTTGTTAACTTGTCACACCGAGCTCTTGAATAAATTAAATGAAAATAATCCCATGGTTTCTGGTAGAGATTGCTATGATTATAGTCCTTTAGAAACAAATGCTGAAGTACAAGATGTTGTTGTAGGCTGCTCACCTGAAAAACATGAAGCAATTGCCAGCGGTAGTTTATCCTCTATTTTGCGTAATGATGCCAATGAATCTGAATTGATTGTCCAATCAAATCTCCCGGACAGACCTTTGGAAATGTGTAATATTCCAAAATACTCTAATGCATCCATTCTGAAGTGCAGCTATGCCTTAGATCCAAATCAATCTGATGGATCCTCTATACAATCTTCAATTCCAGATGAAAATGGAAACACTACAGAATATCATGCCTCTGTGTCTGATTTTGCTGACAATGGTGGTAAGATATCTGGCACTCCTCGTGCAACACGAAAGACCAAAATGAATAAGCACGGCGACATGACTTATGAGGGGGATGCTGATTGGGAGATTTTAATAAATGATAAAACCCTAATTGGAAGCCAAGATGCTGCAGACGGTGAACGTACTCTTAGAACAAGAGTGAAGCAAGATTCCTCTTTGATTGCTGTTGAGGACTCTGAAAGTGTTGCAGTAGCGGCAGTATCTGCTGGGCTGAAAGCTCGTGCAGTCGGTCCAATTGAGAAAATAAAATTTAAAGAGATCTTGAAGCGTAAGGGTGGTCTCAAGGAATATTTAGATTGCAGGTATTTAAGCTTTCAAACCAGTCTTTGTATTTGCTTGCAATTGTTTTCTTTCCCAAATGATAGAAAAGTTACAGCATTTTGGGTTTTTTTGTTTATTGTGCTTGAAAAACAGAGAACTATTTTAGATCATGTGACTGATTATTGAATGTATACTTGCTTTAGCTTGTTAGTCATGGAAATTAAAATTGTGAATTATGTTCAAGTTACAGATTTACTTATATATTTGGGCAAATGAACAACCATTTTGTTTAAAAAAATTGGGGAAGGGGAGGATTTCTAATAATTAATGTGACAGGGCTAGGCTTTTGCCGTTGAGTTAACCCCTTAAGTGTGGACAAATAAATAAGTTGTTAGTGGTCATTCAAAAATAAAAATAAAGGGAATTGTAAGCACATACCTCTCGTTAGATGGCTGTTTGTTGGTTCATTTTTTTATTCCTCTTTTGCCATTCTTTGTTCCTGGATTTTATTGATATTTGGTGTTTGTATTGTTTTTTGAAAGTGCCCCACTCTTGTATTTAGATGGAACTTGAAAAGCGTAATTGCATACTTCCAATAACTTCGGAGGAAATTTATCTTTATTTTCTTTTTGTATATTTGGAGTTTTCTGTTGGGCTGTATATTATATTGAATTTTCTGTTTGTAATTTTCTATAACTGACTTTAGCCAAACACTATAACTTTGACATTTTTCAAACTGGGAAGCTTGTAATAAGCTTTAACATGTCAAATTCAATCCATTGCAGGAATAAGATCTTAAACCTATGGAGCAGTGATGTCACCCGTATTTTACCTCTAGCTGAATGTGGAGCTAGTTATACCCGTTCTGAGAATGAAAGTCCTCGTTCTTCTCTTATTAGGGAGGTCTATGCATTTCTTGATCAATATGTAAGTTTGTTCACCATGTTGTTTGGCCACAACAAATATTCATTTCCTTTGCTATTTATTGGGTTTATTAATTTGGAATGCATTTCCTTTTAGAAAAAACATACTACTGTTTATTTGCTAGTACAATTGGAAATTTAAAATGATTAGATCGTTTTGGCAGGGTTATATAAATGTCGGAGTTGCCTCTCAAAAGGAGAATGTGGAGAACTGTGCAAGACATTGTTACAAACTTGTAAAAGAAAAAGGATTCGAGGAAAGTTCTACCGCTTCATTGGCCGGCTCTGAAGATGGAGTTTCTTTTAATGTTGGTCAGACTAAAATGTCATATGCTTCTATGGATATTAACAATGATCTAATAAAGGATTTTAAAGACCTGACAACTGAAGCTGCAGAGGGCATGATGCATGTTGACGAAGTGATGAGAGATTCATCAAACATGGCACACCATGAAAGAAAAAATCATGATGACCAGGAAAATGTTGGGATTCAAGATGGAGTCAGTGGAAATATACATTTCAATGATAACAGTGCTGTTCCTTCTTTTAACTTTCCTGATTGCAGATTGACTTCTCTTGTTGCTACAAAACAAAACAGTGAATCTAAATGTGTTAAACATGCATTAGGGGATCATATAGGTGATACTCTGCAGTCTGATTTAGAGGCTAGAAAGAGAGTGATTATAATTGGAGCTGGTCCTGCTGGGCTAACTGCTGCTCGCCACTTGAATCGTCAGGGGTTTACTGTAACTGTGCTTGAGGCTAGGAATAGGATAGGAGGTCGGGTATTTACAGATCACTCGTCTCTTTCTGTCCCTGTGGATCTTGGTGCTAGCATTATCACAGGTGTTGAGGCTGATGTGGCCACTGAGAGAAGACCAGATCCTTCCTCGTTGGTTTGTGCTCAGCTGGGCCTTGAATTGTCAGTGTTAAACAGTGACTGCCCTCTTTATGACACAGTGACTGGTCAAAAAGTTCCAACAGATATGGATGAAGCATTGGAAGCCGAATACAACAGTCTTCTTGATGACATGGTACTGGTTGTTGCTCGGAAAGGTGAACAAGCAATGAAAATGTCTCTTGAAGATGGTTTAGAATACGCCCTTAAGATTCGCCGCATGGGACTTACCGAAGGCAGTGAAGAAACTAAGCAAAATTTTGATGAGGAGATTTTGGATCCCCAGGAGAGGAGGGTTATGGATTGGCACTTTGCTCATTTGGAGTATGGCTGTGCTGCTTTGCTTAAAGAAGTTTCTCTTCCCTATTGGAATCAAGACGACGTGTATGGAGGATTTGGGGGACCTCATTGTATGATCAAAGGAGGTTATAGCACAGTTGTCGAGTCTCTTGGAGAAGGGCTTGCTATTCACATGAACCACACTGTCACAAATGTTTCATATGGTATCAAAGAACCTGGCGAGAATAATAAAGTCAAAGTTTCTACATTGAATGGCAATGAGTTTTTTGGAGATGCAGTCCTCATTACTGTCCCACTTGGCTGTTTGAAAGCTGAAACTATACAGTTCTCCCCCTCTTTGCCAGAGTGGAAATGCTCTTCCATTCAGCGTCTTGGCTTTGGAGTTCTCAATAAAGTGGTTTTGGAATTTCCTAATGTGTTTTGGGATGATGCGGTGGACTACTTTGGAGCAACAGCTGAGGATAGAAGCAAAAGAGGTCACTGCTTTATGTTCTGGAATGTCAAGAAAACTGTTGGGGCTCCTGTCCTTATAGCATTAGTGGTTGGTAAGGCAGCCATTGACAGTCAAAGTTTAAGTTCTTCTGATCATGTCAACCATGCATTGAAGGTTCTTCGGAAACTTTTTGGGGAGGATTCAGTTCCTGATCCTGTTGGGCATGTTGTGACAGATTGGGGTAGGGATCCCTATAGCTTTGGTGCTTACTCTTATGTTGCTGTTGGAGCATCAGGAGAAGACTACGATATCTTAGGAAGACCAGTTGATAACTGCTTGTTTTTTGCTGGTGAAGCAACCTGCAAAGAGCATCCTGACACTGTTGGTGGTGCAATGATGAGTGGACTACGAGAGGCTGTTCGCATAATTGACATATTGAACACAGGAAATGACAATACTGCAGAGTTAGAGGCACTGGAAGCTGCACAGGGACAGTTGGACACTGAAAGGAATGAAGTTAGGGACATAATAAAGAGACTTGATGCAGTTGAGCTTTCTAACATACTATATAAGAACTCTTTTGAGGGTGCTCAAATCATAACCCGAGAAGCTTTATTAAAGGAAATGTTTCTCAATGTTAAAACCAATGCTGGGCGCTTGCATGTGGCCAAACAATTGCTAAGTCTTCCTGTTGGAAACTTGAAGTCCATTGCTGGAAGTAAGGAGGGGCTAACTGTTCTCAACTCCTGGATACTGGTACTATTAAACTGCATGACCCTTTATTCCCAAATTATTTTGTATTTTTTACATTATGTGCTTCATAGTTCATATCTAAAAACAGGACTCAATGGGAAAAGATGGCACCCAACTCTTGAGGCATTGTTTGCGTCTTCTTGTGCGCGTGTCCACCGATCTAGGTGCTGTACGCTTATCAGGTAGTTATTTTATTTATTTTTTTAGTATGAATTTACATTAGTCTATTCACGCAAATGCGTGAATTTATGTGAAGTTTTTTTTTTTGTCATTCTGCTTGATATCATCAAATATTTGGAGGAATAAGTAGTAGGTTAACTGATGGGACCTGGTTTGGGTGATATGAAAATGATTTATCCAGTACCATTTGATAAGATGCACTTTTATATGTCAGTCCCTTATCTTTTCTTATGATTATCAATTCCTATCACTTGATCAGCCGAATAAAACTATGAATTATCAAGTGGAAGATATGTTTAAGCTCATGTAGATTATCGTGTCTGTATGGAGTCATGTGGTCAATGATCTAAATCTTTTATTGGGTGTAGGAATGGGGAAAACAGTGAAGGAAAAAGTTTGTGTACATACTAGCCGTGATATTCGAGCTATAGCTAGTCAATTGGTCAATGTATGGCTTGAAATTTTCCGCAAGGAAAAAGCTTCTAATGGGGGATTAAAGTTGTCAAGACAAATAACTACTCTTGAGTTATCGAAGAGAAAATCTTTAAAAGATTCAGGCTCAGGGAAGCCCCCTCTAAGCATACATCAGAGTGCCGTTGAGAATAAAGAAGGCTTGCTGAATCCTGTATCTGCTGGAAGCAATTCACCTTCCACCACACATGCGAGGAAATTGCACAGCAAACAAGGAAGACAACAATCAGCATGTGACTCAAGGCATGAAGTCAGTTCTTCCAGGTCCCAAGGTTCAATAGACAAAATAGTTACTAAGGAGGAGAATAAACGCTATGCCATGTCTGAAGAAGAAAAGGCTGCTATAGCTGCTGCAGAAGCTGCCCGTACTAAAGCAATTGCTGCTGCTGAGGTTTGTTTCTCCTGGAATCTTAATATAGTGAATCGATCTTGCTTCTGATGATTACTTTCTAGTGACAAACTAAATTGCCTGTCCACTTCCTTTGTATGAATATGCACTAGATGTGATAATATGAAGATTTATTAGGTGCAAACTACTATAATCTTAATAAGTTATTGTGTTGGGAAAATAGTCTTGCCGTGACTCAAACTTGTTTGGCGTAAATGGAAATTAAGCATTTTTTTGGGCTCTCAACCAATACCTTATAAACGTCGGTAAAAAAAAAGAAGCTTATAAACGGAAAAGTTTATAAAGCATTCCATTTGAAGTACGGGTCTTTGGTCAAATTTAACGGAAATGTTTAAATATTTGTGTATTATTTAACCTTATAAATGAATCTTATTTTACTTTTTAAAAGTTGGAACTTTTCTTTCATGTATTTTACTTACTGCTAAACTGAAGTTATATTGAACCATGATTAATTTGAGTCAAGTCTGGTGGGTGGATTCTTTTAGATGGCCCCATTTTTTCATTCTCAAGACTGAAATCTGAAACTTTGCTCAAGGGCAGTTGAACTTCATACCACTTGAACTAGTTGGCATTGATATTTTTAATTTTAGTCTAATTTTGAATTCATGCCACTTGAACTAGTAGGTGTTGATAATTTAAATATTATTCTAATTTCTAATTGAGTTACACATTTGCCGTCTGAATTTAGCTGGTTGTAAAAAAAAAATTGACTCCCTTGTGAAATTGACTCCGTAGGAATAATTTATGTTGAAAATTGCCGATGATTTATTTTATTTATATGCTAAGTAATGCTTCCTTTCCCTACTTGGCTTCCAATATTCCTTAAAAGATTCAGTGGTTCTTGTTCTTTGCAGGCATATGCCTCTGCAGAAGCTAGGTGCAGTACACTGTCACAGCTTCCGAAGATACCCTCATTCCATAAATTTGCTAGACGAGAGCAGTATTCACAAAATGATGAGATTGATAGTAGAAAAAAGTTGCCCGGTGGTTTTTTCGGAAGGCAAGATTGTGTTTCCGAGATTGATTCTAGGAATTGCAGAGTTAGGGAATGGTCTGTTGATTTTTCCACCGCTTGTGTTAATCTTGATAGTTCTAAAATACCGGTTGACAATTTCTCTCAGAGGAGTCATTCAAATGAGATTGCCAGCCATTTGAATTTCGGAGAGCGTTCAGGAGAAAGTGCTGCTGTGGACAGTAATCTATATACAAAAGCTTGGATTGACACAGCTGGTGATGGGGTGGTAAAAGATCATCTTGCCATAGAGAGATGGCAATCTCAAGCAGCTGAAGCTGATTCTTATTTTTCTGATCAAATCAATCATTTGAATGATGAGGAGGATTCAAATGCCTATTCAAGGTTACCCAGATGGAAACATGACAATGTAGTAAATGAGAGTTCTGTTTCCCAGGTTACTGTAAATAAGGAAGAGGCCTTCAAACATTCTCGAGGAGCAGATCATATTAAACAGGCTGTTGTTGACTATGTTGGATCACTACTTATGCCCCTTTATAAGGCTAGGAAACTAGACAAGGATGGATACAAGGCAATAATGAAGAAAAGTGCAACAAAGGTAATTTTCATCTTCCACTTCTTTGCTTATCTATTGTGTTTTGTTAAATTAAGGAAGTAGTGTTGTGACTTGTTAGGTAGTAGATTTTAGGGAATAATAATACCATCTTATGTGACATATGGTTTTCTTTCAGGTCATGGAGCAAGCAACGGATGCAGAAAAAGGCATGACTGTCCGTGAGTTTCTAGACTTTAAACGAAGGAATAAGGTACTGTTTTGTTTTTTTCTGTGCAATAGGTTGCTTTGCTAATTCCACAGCACTTCTCCAAGACGCTGCCTTCCAGAAAATGTTATTTATGTTCCTGTTGTTAACACAATTTACTGCTTAGACTCGAGCTTCTTGGGGTCTGATGCGCTGGCTGCAGCCTTAATTAATTGATTTTATTTTGCTATTTTATTTTCATGATTGTTGTGCCTATTTTGCAAACAGTCTTATAGATGCTTCTGACATTCTCTTAATTGTTTTCTTCATCACTGACATTGTTTGAGTGCCTGAAACATGCAGATTCGCTCGTTTGTGGATATATTGATTGAGAGACATATGGCAACAAAACCGGGTACAAAATCATAATATTCTTTCGGTTGTATGGGTGCACTTTTTTGTGCTTCTCCACAAGGGTTGTCCGAGTCTGGTTCTTACAATTCTCGGCTTGGGTGGTCGTCCCTAAGTTCTGATATGAGGCTTCCAATATAAATGGTCCAGAAACTGCTACAGAAGTAACAGATACAAGTTGATCTATCCAAATCAAGTGGGCTCTGGAAAATTGCTGTCTTGGCAACCATGAAAAGAATAAATGTGACAGACAAAAGTTGATTGATTCAAATCAAGTGGGATCTGGAAATTTGTTGTCCTGGAAAGTGACAACCGGAAACAGAATACTTGTACTATCTGCAAACTCAGTTCATGCATCTGTGAGATCTTTCGGGCGACCTGCATTGGCAGCTTTGACGATGACAATGTATTGCAGCCATCTGTCCTTTATTACTTCATCTTTCATTGAGGTTTACCCCTCCGCGGTTGAAATCTTAGACCCTATTTTTATTAAAGGGGTTCCCAATGGGAAAACATGTTGACGTTAAGGTCAATTCTTCTATTTGTGCAGCGTAGGATTGTTTCTAGTGATGAAAAACATACATAATCAATTTCCCATGCTCTTCAAGAAACATTTCTCCTATTTAAGTTTTACATCAATAACTGACTCTTTTGTTTCATTCTCCAAAGTGTGAAGAATGCCAACTTTTGTAAGATACATTGTTACTCTAATAATTTTTTTCTCCATCTGTGTCTCCCTCCTTGTTTGTTCTTGGTGCACATGAGTACCTTGCCTATTTATAGTTGAGTCATCTTCCAAGTTTGTACTTCAAAATTTTAAATAGAAACATCACATCCTCCGCAAACTAGCCCTCCATTTTAGCTATAACTACGGTTTAGACGATTGTGCCATAATGCCATGAGATGCCCAACAGCACAGGTCTTCGTTACGTGCAATTCATTGATAAACTGTTCAATCTTGGCTGTTCTCTTGTGCTGATTATTGTATATGCTTCTTTCTATGGTTGCAAGGCTGAGAAAGGTTATGATAATCACAAATGGGAGGCAATACATACCTCTCCTGTGATTTGTTGCTCTATTGCAACTTACTGCGTTGAACAATTTTCAGGTGCCTTCTGTTTTCATAATTTCATGTCCGATCATTGTAATGGTCCTCTAGGTGTTGAGGTTGATGACCTGTTATGTTTATATTGCTTTTTGTTTCTGCTGCAGACTGTCTCTACACCAGCGGTATGTAAATATTGGATTAAAAAGTAACGCCGCCAGGTAAATTATGTTCCATTGGCTGTATCGAGGGGTGAGTGCATATTTTACATTTTCAACAATTCCCCTTCATAATGGTTATATACCTACTGAAAAAG